>NW_020291850.1:0-209874 GCF_003184835.1 Aspergillus costaricaensis CBS 115574
TCCCCATCCCCATCACCACCATTCCGCCCATACCGACCACCACCACCACCCACCAACAATAACCACACAACAACAACAACAGACACCTCCATCCTCCCGCACGGCCCAAAATCCCTCTCCAGCATCTCCCTCCACGCCTACCTCCTAGGCATCCTCCTCGGCCTAACCAGCACCCTAACCCTCCTCCCCCTCATCTACGGCGACCCCCTATACACCCCCCTCTGGCGCATCCCCTTCTTCCTCTCCTCTCTCTCCCTCTTCCACTTCCTCGAATACTACACCACAGCCGCATACAACACCCACTTCGCCACCGTCTCCGCCTACCTCCTCACCTCCAACGGCTGGACCTACCACATCGCCCACGGCTCCGCCATCCTCGAATGTCTCCTCACGCACACCTACTTCACCGCCCGTCCGGTGCCGCTATACCTCCCCGCCTCGCTCATAAGCTACCAAGTAGCCGTTGGCTTGTTCCTGATGGTCTTGGGCCAGACGATCCGCAGCGTGGCCATGGCGCAGGCTGGCAGTAACTTTAATCACACGGTGCAGGTCACGAGACGGGAGGGGCATGTGCTTGTCACGGGGGGCGTGTATTCTGTGCTTAGACATCCGAGTTACTTTGGCTTCTTTTGGTGGGGGTTGGGGACTCAGTTGGTTCTTGGGAATGGGGTGTGTTTTTTGGCCTATGCGGTCGTGTTGTGGAGGTTTTTTAGTGGGAGGATATGGAGTAAGATTGATCCCACCCCCTCCTCTTTTCCTGGTTTCATGGTTTGTGGGTATGTGCTAATGGTGGGTTTTTGGTAGGGGAGGAGAAGTTCTTGGTTGCGTTCTTTGGGGAGGAGTATGAGCGGTATAGGAAGAGGAGTTGGGTTGGGATTCCGGGGATTCATTGATTCGTGGTGCTTTATATTGGTATCTTTGGGACTATACATATAATATTCTTCTGAGTGGGGTTGGTAAAGAAAGGAGGGATTGCATGATTTTTAGTTTGGGTGATGGTATATAAGGAATAAAAAAGAAAAGTGGATTTCATCGCTAAATAGCAAAAGGTATCAATGCTCCATACGCCGTGGCTATCGTGACCCCATGCTGTGTAAAATCACATCCCTATATACAACCCTATAACAGAAGAAGGAAAAGCTAAAGCTTACTCTCTCTCGCCCCCGCACCAAGGGCACCACTCATATACGCCCCCTGTCCCTGCCCCTGCCCCTCAGCTTCATCCTGCCTATGCTCCGCATCGGCCCCGAATTCATCCCCATAGAGAACAAGCTCCCTTCCACCACGCGTACTCCACCACGTAACACAGAAATGTGCCCGTTCGACATCCATCTCGCCGCTACTCAGCGCCTCCCAGAACCGTTCCACGCATTGCTTATGCATGTCCGGGGTCTTGATGCTGTTGAGTAATTGCGCTGTGAGGGGAAGCCACTCCTCGAGGTCTTCGACGCGGAGGAAACAGAGACTGTCGATGAGCGCGAGGGTCAGCGCTGCTTGTTCCGACACGGGCGGGGATTTGCCGAGGTCGGGGCCCTCGAGTTGGGTTGATGATGGTTGGGGGAGGAGTTGGTCGGATGCGTGGAGTGCTCGGTCATAGAGGACTTCGAGGAGGATTGATGGGAGGAGACGTTGGGTGTTGGCGATTGGGGAGGGGGGTGCTGTGACTTGGATGACGGTCTTGAAGGCTAGACGGAACTGTCGCGCGGAGAGGTTTTCGGGGAATACCTGTAATGGATTATTAGTTTGAGGAATATAGGGGTAATGTGAAGGTAGCTTACAGCAAATAGGTTGTCGATGTAGAACGGGAGATGCTTGGCTGCTACGGCGGCGTTGTTCGGGATAGCGAACACGGCTAGGACCGTGCTGTGGGCGGCTTCGAAGATCTCCAGGAGATGGTTATTTCCGCCGGCTGGGAGGTAGGGAACGGCTGCTGCAACGAGAAGCTCTTCGCTGCATGTAGGAGATAGTAAGGGAGTGAAGAGCTCCGACGTGTTGAGGAAGAACAGGTCCAGACACCGCTCAATAGGATGGTCGGGGATCTGGCCGAGCTCGCTGGGTTTGATGCTTCTCAGGAAGTTCTCGGCCAGATCGGGGTAGTGTGATAGAATATCCACAGCTGTCAAGGTGACAAACGTGTGCTGCGAAGAAGCGTTCTGGCCCATGCGGGATGATATGAAGTAGAGGTTCCGCAGTATATGAAGCACCTGCATGGATATGAACGGAGCACTGCGGTGAGCAGCCAGAACAGGGTCATTGATCACTCTACCCAAGACAGCGCGGAGCACAATGACGATTGAATACAAGCAGTTACGAAGCAGTCTCCAAAGTCCCGGGATGGTGGTCTTCAAGGACTCAGCGTCAAGGAACTCCGCTTCCTCGGACTTGTCGACCTCCGACAACTTGTTCAGACGCCACTGCACCATGAGTGTACGCACAAAGTCCGTGATATGATCCAAGGTTTGCGCGACCAGTCCAGAATCTTTGGCATTCTCTATTGCATGCGCCATGAGCCGGGAGAGCGGTCCTAGGGCAGATACGAGAGGACTAGATGAAATGGCCGTCACACGAGCAAACGTGTCAGACTGCGCCAGCCACTGGAATTGCTTGCCAGGAGCTTCCACTATGTCCTTATCCACGGTACCTAGGAAGTACCCTCCCTCCAGGCCTTCATGCGATGCATAGGTCGCATTGACCATGACGGGTAGCAAGACGTCGTAGTCAAGCCTGCTCCTTTCAGAGTCAGACAGCAGTTCAAAGGTGTAGTTGAGGACCATGGTGACACAACGACCGTCAACCTCATTCCGGGGATCCAGCTCCTCAAGCGCAAGCTGTGAAGCCGTCACAAGCGCCCTTTCCAGCTTCCGCCGAACATGCCACGGCAACCCCTGTCTGTTCTGTCCCTCGAATCCTAGCAGTAGCCCCCCAATCAAGATTGTGTGTCTCCATCGCGGCGACTTGTCATCCGCTCCATTGATGACAGCTTTGACCCAGTCCTCACGTTCGATCTTTCTGGCCTTTGTGTAGGGCGTCCTCGAATCGTCTGAAGCTTCGCTTTGTACTATCGCGATGGCGGCTGTGTTGAATATGCTGAGGATCTTGCGACACGTGAGGAGATCGACAGGACGGTCCCAAATGGCTGGAGTTGCTAGCAGCTGTGACGCGAGCAGAGTAATATTCAGAGGGTTTCCAAGGACGGTCAAAAGGCTGGTCGCCGTGGGAAGTAAACTAGCGAAGTCGGTCAGTTGCGTCCGCGCAGCCGAGGTGCGGAGAGGGGGAGGCTATCATACGTGAAGACATCCTGAAGGTCAGATGAGAATTGAAGCGATCTCAGAAGAGCACCTAAAGAGCGTTCAGTCGCCATGATGTCAAAGGGGCGTCAATGGTTCAACCAGTAAAGTGGACATTAGACACAACCCAAGTGAGACTGACGGAGAGGTATGGGGAGATAACGGAAAGCAGCTGCTTCCAGTTGCCGCGGAGAACCCCAGATCACCTGCCGAGGTTCGTCGCGCCGGGAGCAAACAGTGCAAACCACGAGCTCCTCCGTTCCGAGCGGATCTTATCAGCTTCGCGACCCTTTCTGGCCTCCGTGGTATATGTCCGCATCAGTGGCTGTCGGCCGATTTACCAGGTCGTGCTCGTCTTATGACATTACATTGTCTCTTGTGGCAGGCCAGGTAGCCTTTTTGCAGTCCAATGGCCGACAATCGGGTTCCGATCAACTACCAAACGCCTCCTTTTCCGTCCCTCTATGAGCTCTTCCCGACCAAGAGTACTGGTGCATACTACCTCTACTATAACAAGGATATCTGGCGTTTTACTCTGTACTGGACCTTGATCTTCTATGGCGCAAGCCATCTGCTGGTCGCGGCCTGGGCTGTGGCCATGCAGTGCAGAAGCTGGAAAGCCTGTCTTGCGGTTCCCTTAGTATACATGGTCATAGGTGGATTGGAGGCGCTTTTAGCGGGGAGTATAATTGGCCTCGTGTGAGTCCTCTTAATGCTACGTTCTATACTACTCGCAGTGATCTGACTATTTGATAGTTTAGGTGCAGTTTATGAAGCGGGTAATTTCAGAATGTCGACCTGGATCCCCCTTTTGTGGGGTGGTATCAATGTGTTGGTCCTTATCCTATCTAGCTTCCCTATCCCAGGAGGACTATGACCGAAGACGAATCGGGATGCCTTCATGGCCACATCACATTCCCTCACATTCCCTTACCTGCTGTGTCGATAACAGGTACTCACGGACAGCAAGATCGTCTTATTATGGCCGAGAGCGCAGATCCTCGTCGAAACCGACTATAATACATACATAATGTTCGCTGAAAGTTCTTGAGGCCACGCCAGCAACCAAGCGATCTGGCATTACGCCATTTATACGGGCCAACCGAGTTTTTGAGCGCTAGATGCCGCAGCTGGAATCATCTTCCATATCCGTGATCGGGCGTACTGCTCCCTTGCAGGCCGGGAAGTCCCCCGGGCATGCCAGGAAAGTTTGGCGGCGGGAAGTTCTGGGGCAGCGATATTCCTTGAGAAAGAAGCTGCTTCTGCAATTCCGCCAGGTCAACGTTCACCGGGGGTGTCCCCGACATAGCAGGGTGCATGGGAAACCCTGGCAATCCAGTCGTAGGAGGGAAATTGTGCGGCTGAGGGGGCGGTTGGCTCGACAAAAGAGCTGCTAAACGCCCAGGGTCCATCTGTGGCATAGAATTGGAAAACCCCGGCTGGGGTGGGGGCTGGGGAGCCCCAATCCCTGGCAGTATCGAACCCATCCCGTCTGGCTGTGGTGCGGCGCCAGGTGGTGCGAATTGAATTCCAGGAAGAGACGACATACCGGCCGGCTTCTTTTGGTCGACCAAGCTCTCCGCCTCATCCTGAAGTTCCTGTTCTTCCTCTTCACGCATCTGCCGCCGTCCGAAGCCCCGGCTCCATGTACCTTGAGCTTCCGCCGCTTCTTCTCCGATATGGAACCTATCCTTCATGTAACTAGTCTCCCCGGGTCTGGCACGGGACCAGAACCGTGTGAAGTTATCTTTTGACCCGGATGCAAGAATGTGACCGAGAGGATGCCAATCAAGGGACCAGATGGTGGCACCATGCGCGTATTGTACCTTGTGGGCAGGGTATATCACCTGCGCCGGCGTGTTGGCCGGGTCGTTGCTGTCATATGGCGCAATTGTAGGGATTTGCCCGGAGGGCAAATTTGGTTCATCAAGTAAATAGTGATATAGAGAGCCATCCTCACTACCAGTAGATATGAGAGAGCTGTGGATTGGGTGCCATGTTAGAGAGGAGACGGGCTTCTCATGGCCTCGGAGGATACAAATATCTCGCATCATGCGCAAGTCGAAGACTCTCGCCGTTTGATCCCGAGATGATGTGGCTAGAAGGTTATTGTTTACGCGGGAGAACCTCGTCGCTGTGACGGTATTCTTGTGGCTATGAAGCGTTGTTAAGCATCTTGCTGTGCGCGGATCCCAGAACTTGACTTGGTGGTCTTTGGACCCAGACACGAGCAGACCTTTGGTGGGATGCCAGTCGCAGGATTTGACATCCCAATTGTGACCGGTAAGAACGGTATCGCAAGTTCTCGCAGTGAAATCGAAAATCTTCAGTGTTGTGTCGTCGGATGCGGAGAGGAATTTAGTATCACTGGGTGACCAAGCTAAATCGCGAACAGCATCGTGATGTGCGTCATCGATCGTCTCGACGTTGTTAAAGTTAGGTCGCCAATACTTCACGTCACCCTTCTGTCCTCCGGAAATCAGCCAGTCATGACTGTGAGACCAAGCTAAGGAGGTGACTCCAGCTTGCAGCTGGTCGTAATGTGCCTATTCAACCATCAGCAACAAATCGTCGGCCAGCAGATAATCGCAACCAAGCAATACGCACATCCATGACTGTTTCGAAGTTGAAGGCAGTTCCATTCCAGAGCATGAATTCGCCCGTATGGCCTCCCGTCAGCAGGCGCCTTCCTTCCGGTGTCCATCGTACGACAGTGATCGGTTTCTTCGATTTTCCGATTGACTGATGTAAATGCCGCACCGGGATTGTGTCCGCTGGAGAATGAACTCGGGCAAGAGGTGGGAGCATCTAACAAAGAGAATTCCGCTCGTGTCAGTTGAGGAGTTGTATCAGAATGTGCGCGGACGTCTGTCGCACTTACATCCACAACATAGCTTGCACTAGGCCTTTCCACCTCAATCTGATGACCACCCTTATAGCGAGGCTTCCGTGTGCGTATCCATTGTACCATAGATGATCCATAGTCCGTCACGAGTCCTACAATTGACGGTTAACTTCGCCAAACGAAAAACGAAGGTAGAGGGGTAAACAAATGTGAACGCATCGGGACAAAGGATCGTATAACACGTACTCGGTCGTCGCGGCCCAGCAATTCCCCCTTCGTAGGATTTCGGAGGCCTCCCAAATGGCTGGGCATCATTCCCAGGGTCGTCGTAAAAAGCCATTGCGACAAAGCGCACTGCCGAACGCAGGTAGTAGGTTTACAAGGAAGAAAGAAAGGATGACGGAGGAAGCGGAGAGACAGTCGCTAGCATGACAGTGACAGGGGAGGCAAACGGGAGGAAGCAATGACAGCTAGCCGATGCTCAACCTGGTGGTAAGATCCCCAGCTAGAGCCAATCGACCATGTCGTGCATGCAGCAGGAGCAGGAGCAGCGCTTGGTTTGATTGTCGCTTTGGTGATGGCGTTGGGTGTCGGAGCGTCGAATGAAGAGCAACCGCCCTTGGCTGCGCGACCGTCATTGGCCGCGACAAAGCCAGCCGCTGCGCTGCCATGAATTTTAGGCCCGCAACGGCCTGGATCGGCCTGAGGCCAGGCCTTTGCGACGCCGCAATTATGCGTTCTTCCCCTGCAACCCCCGCTGCTGTTCCCTGTGGCCATTATTAGTATTTAAAAACTACCCTATCCCTCCTTTCCCCCTCCTCGCCTCTGAAACTTGTCCAGTGTTCTGTCATGTCCATCGTGGACAGCACACCCTGGTGGGATTCTGTGTCCTACGTTCTAAGCTATTTCCCGCAATTGGTTTGAACCGAGGCCAGACAAGCTGCTAAACTACAAATCTCCCTATACTTCGGGCTTGTGATACCACTCCACTGTCAAAAGTGGCTCGTTTCCCACAACAAAATCAACATGTCTCCTACACAAGAGGCCTCACAGAGCCCTAGTACTGCTGTCAGTACTGGGACTGACATACACACATCCCCGCAAAAGCCCATGAACGGGAAAGCTTCCAACGGTCATCCTCCCCAAGGGACGAATGGCGCCACCAAGACCAACTGGAGAAGGAGAAGCAAATATCGTCATGTGGAAGCTTATCATTCGAAAATTCGGCATTCCAGTCTCAGTCGCGAACCCAACGTCACGGCGAGTTTCCTGGGCTTCCGAAATCTTATGGTCATAGTGTTGGGTTGGTTTGCCCATCCTCCTTACCCGTGTGTCCGCTTCTGGCTAATGCTTTGTTTCCGGATCTAGTCGCAATGAACCTCCGACTCATCATTGAGAACTTCATGAAAGTAAGCCATAACTGCGGATCAACATTCATTCATGCAAGCCCCTAACTGACCTCTTCGGATAGTATGGTGTCTTAATCTGCATCAGATGCCACGATTATCGGAGGCAGGATGTTGTGCTCGGCTCCGCTCTCTTTGCGCTCGTCCCATTCCACCTCTACGTCTCCTATCTCATAGAGCTGGCTGCGGCAAGACAGGCTAAGAATATTGTTGGCCAGAAGAAGAAGGATGGATCGACCGAGGCAAACGAGAGCGAACAGCGCATCTTCAAAAACACATGGTGGATCTCCGCCTTCTTCCACTGCGTGAACACCCTTCTGAGTTTGGGGATTACGAGCTTTGTCGTGTATTTCTATGTTCATCACCCAGGTATTGGCACCCTTTGTGAGCTTCAAGCTCTTATTGTGTCGTTCAAGATTTGTTCGTATGCCTTCACCAATCGCGACCTCCGCGAGGCCATGCTTAATCCTTCTGTCGAATCCGCCCTCCCGGAAATATATTCGGCTTGTCCATACCCCAACAATATCACCCTGGGGAACCTGGTCTACTTTTGGTTGGCGCCTACGCTAGTTTATCAGCCAGTATACCCCAGGTCGTCACACATCCGGTGGTCGTTCGTGGCCAAGCGCCTGTCTGAATTCTTCTGCCTAGCCGTATTCATCTGGCTTCTATCTGCTCAGTATGCGGCTCCCGTCTTGCGCAATTCGATCGACAAGATTGCCGTCATGGACATCGCATCTATACTGGAGCGCGTGATGAAACTGTCCACGATCTCTCTTATCATCTGGCTGGCTGGGTTCTTTGCGCTCTTCCAGTCACTGCTGAATGCTTTGGCCGAGGTGATGCGGTTCGGAGACCGTGAGTTCTACACTGATTGGTGGAATAGCTCCAGTCTTGGGGTGTATTGGCGGTCATGGAACAGGCCTGTATACCTCTTCATGAAGCGACATGTCTACTCGCCGCTTGTTGGTCGTGGGTGGCATCCTCTTGCGGCGAGCACGGTTGTCTTCGCTCTCTCTGCTGTCCTGCATGAGGTTCTTGTGGGTATTCCCACGCATAATTTTATCGGTATGAACTATTCTCCCGCTTTGTTTCCGGCCCAAACTAACCAAGCCAGGTGTGGCATTTGCGGGCATGATGTTTCAACTGCCGCTGATCATTATCACCGCCCCATTGGAGAAGATCCAAGACCCTACTGGGAAGGTGATAGGCAATTCCATTTTCTGGGTTAGTTTCTGTCTTGTCGGCCAGCCTTTGGGAGCATTGCTGTACTTCTTTGCCTGGCAAGCGAAGTATGGTAGTGTGAGTCGAATGTAAACGTAGTGGTACTTGTCCGCTGTTTGCCATAGATGTAAATAAATGCCATCAACTTTAGCCTTTTTTTGTCTCTCTCTCTCTTCGAAAAGCAAAGCAAACAAAGTAAATGATTCTGTACCATCGGCGCTCCTCACAACAGAACCTTCTAGGTGTTTCTGTTTCATTCATCTTGCTTACTGTAGTGCCCATCCTAGGACGTGTTCACGGTTGACTAATTCTCCGGGTGTGAATGGCAACGCTGTCGGAGTCGGGTCTTCAGGGATCCGCCAAGGATGCTCTGGATCCGCATCCGGCCGCTCTTGCGCCCCATCAATCGCCGATTATATAAATTGAATCACTTTCGGCTTCTTCTAGACTTCCTAATACCGCCTAGTCATAGCAGATTCAAATTGAAAACACTACAAGTTAATATCCCACCATGCTTACTCTGACCGTCCCCGAAAACTACGGGTATGTGCCAATTCTACAATCCCTGCAAACAATGCCACTAGGTCCCATATAGTCTGATGCTAATCATCCTGCAGCTCTGTCATTGCCGTCGCTCTGGGCGCCATCCCCGTCCTGAGCTTCGTCCATGGCGCCGTCGTGTCTCGTCTTCGTAAGAACGCCGATTGCCCCTACCCTCACTGCTATGCGACCGTAGAGCAGTGCAAGACCAACGTAAGCCAACCTCAGACGGACAAGATTCCTCGAGCTAACATACATTCCCAATCGTGCAGCCCAAGGCTGAGCAGTTCAACTGCGCTCAGCGCGCTCATGCCAACTTCCTTGAGAACTCCAGCCAAACTATGCTCTTCATCCTGGTGGCTGGATTGAAGTACCCCCAGTTGGCAACTGGCCTTGGAAGCATTTGGGTTCTCGGTCGCTCACTGTTCCTTTACGGATACGTGTACTCCGGCAAGCCGCGGGGTCGCGGTCGGTTGTACGGCAGCTTCTACTTGCTTGCGCAGGGAGCTCTTTGGGGATTGACCTCTTTTGGAGTCGCGAGGGAGTTGATTTCCTACTTTTAAGTTTGGATTGACTTCGTGGGTGTGATTGGCGGTGTTGGCTATACCAGCTATATGTAATAACCTTTACTATTGTATATTACTACTCAACGCGTTTACTATGCGTACTGCTAGGGTCGGCAATGACAATGACAATGGCTTTCTGATTGACGTGGTCTATTTCCCCATGTGCAGCAGGGAATAATAATACGAGCTCCAATGAACCTCGGGTGTGGCACATTCAATGGAAAGGAACTCCGCCTTTGCAGGTGTGGCTGAACCCCACGGGTCGGAGGCGGAGCAATCCACCCCCGATGTGGCTGGTGCGTGGAGGGGCTCGCGATGATTTTACTGAGCTTCCTCTTTTTGCTCGACATTGATTGTTGTCATTTGTTTCACCTCATTATAAGGGCCAGTCGCTGCTAAATTATTCGGTAGCATTTGCGCATCTCTGGTTCTACCAATTAGGGCCTATCAGTCGAAACTCCAAGCTACTCTCATTGCACAAGCCTCTTTCATCCCCGCATTAACCCTTCCACCGACACCATGTCCTCCAAGTCGCAATTGACCTACACTGCCCGTGCCAGCAAGCACCCCAATGCTCTGGCCAAGCGGCTGTTCGAAATTGCTGAGGCCAAGAAGACCAATGTGACCGTCTCGGCCGACGTTACCACCACTAAGGAGCTACTAGATCTTGCTGACCGTAGGCCGACCCGCCATTCTGCCTGTTTATGCTGCATGCAAACTTATTAACGGTGATACCGGACTGCAGGTCTCGGTCCCTACATCGCCGTGATCAAAACCCACATCGATATCCTCTCTGACTTCAGCGACGAGACCATTGAGGGCCTCAAGGCTCTTGCGCAGAAGCACAACTTCCTCATCTTCGAGGACCGCAAATTCATTGACATCGGCAACACTGTCCAGAAGCAATACCACCGTGGTACCCTCCGCATCTCGGAATGGGCCCACATCATCAACTGCAGCATCCTACCTGGCGAGGGCATCGTCGAGGCTCTCGCTCAGACGGCGTCTGCACCGGACTTCGCCTACGGCCCCGAACGTGGTCTGTTGATCTTGGCGGAAATGACCTCTAAGGGTTCCTTGGCCACCGGCCAGTACACTACTTCTTCGGTTGATTATGCCCGGAAATACAAGAACTTCGTCATGGGATTTGTGTCGACCCGCTCGTTGGGTGAGGTGCAGTCGGAAGTCAGCTCTCCTTCGGATGAGGAGGACTTTGTAGTCTTCACGACTGGTGTGAACATTTCGTCCAAGGGAGATAAGCTCGGTCAGCAGTACCAGACGCCCGCATCGGCTATCGGTCGGGGTGCTGACTTCATTATCGCGGGTCGCGGTATCTACGCCGCGCCGGACCCGGTGCAGGCTGCGCAACAGTACCAGAAGGAAGGTTGGGAGGCGTACCTGGCCCGTGTCGGCGGAAACTAATACTATAAAAGGAGGAAAAAAGTTTTGATGGTTATGAATGATATAGAAATGCAACTTGCCGCAACGATACGCATACAAACTAATGTCGAGCACGGGTAGTCAGACTGCGGCATCGGATGTCAAAACGGTATTGATCCTGCAGGCTATTATAGGGTGGCACGGGATTAATGCGGTACGACGATTTGATGCAGATAAGCAGGCTGCGAAGTACTTGTTCCTGTAACTCTTGCGTAGAGCAAATGGCGACGGGTGGCTGATAAGGGCGGTGATAAGCTTAATTGTTGTCGCAGATAAGCAATGCTGATTCGGCTTCAACTGCATCCCAACCAGTCACTGCAATTGAAGTACGGTACTTCCGAGAATATATGGCGAAATCAAAGACTTTGCCCTCCGGAATTGCTTCCTCCCTGATCGATGCAAAAGTTACCTAGACAGTCACCCCAGCCCGAGGCCCCAGACGTCACATCCGGGCGTTGGACGCCATGTCCGTCGCGTGATAAGGGCCGATCCATGCAGCTCCTATCCTTCCATCGTTCCATTCCCATCCTTGTCCTATCGCCTCCCGTGAAACTTTACTAGTTTAGTTGGATGCTCGAGCTTGCTCTCGGCTACTTCATCCAATGGATAAGACCCCGATGCCGGTCCTCATTGGTCTCCAATTGGTGTCGCCCCAACCTTCTCGCGATCTCCTCCCAACTTCCCCTCATCATCATTACTAACTAATACACCCATGAGCCATCTCAGTGCTTCCCCTCATCCCTGACCAAGACACTCTAAGTGGGCCTTCGGCTGGGAGACGTGGACCCATTGGTTCCATCGATAAGCTCCTCGTCCGTTACCCCAGATTGATACCAGATAACATGACATTGACCAGCGGCTTATCACCGAGGTTGCGACTGAGACCCCCTGCGCCAAGTTGATAAAAGAAACTCGCCTCGTTGTGCTTCCGATGGGGTCGGATGACGAGTTTTCGGAATGAGCTGGCATCCCTTAAAAGGAGACAGCTGTCGCCAGATTGAAAATTCTCCGACGACTACTAACAACCTCTCCCCTCTTCCCCGCTGCCGCGGTCACCAAATTGACTCTCCTTTCTTGGCCAAGATCAAACATGGCGGATGAGAAGACTGAAAAGTCTCCCCCACCGATGACGGTGGATGAGGAGACTGGCACAACAGAGAAAATTGACCCGACAATTGCGGAGCACGCGAAGGATGCAGACGAGGCATTGGCGGTTTTCGAAGACCTCCATGGTGAAGTTATCACACTCGATGAGGAGACAAACAAAAGGATACTTCGGATAATTGATTGGCACATCATGCCAATCATGTGTCTTGTCTATGGAATGAATTTCTTAGACAGTTAGTGTATTCCGCGGTAGCCTCCCAAGGTTCATACTAATGATGGGCAGAGACAACATTATCCTATGCTAGTATTATGGGCATCAAGACAGATTTGAACCTCGTCGGCGACGATTACCAATGGCTTGGCAGTCTGTTTTATTTCGGTTAGTCCACCACACACTACCAACATGATATATGGTACACTGGACTGACACAATAAAGGCTACCTGGCATGGGAATACCCGACCAACCGGCTCCTCCAGAGACTTCCACTGGGAAAGTACTCTGCCGCTTGCATTATAATCTGGGGAGCGATCCTATGCTGCTTTGCCGCAGTAAATAACTTCTCTGGCGCTATTGCTATCCGGTAAATAGCCTCTTCGAAGCATGTTTCACTTCACTTACTGATCACCTCTAGATTTTTTCTAGGTGTTTTTGAGGCGTCTGTCACCCCCGGTTTTGCTTTGCTGACCTCTCAGGTGAGTGCCACAACCATCCGGCTGAGCCAACTTTCAGATCTCTTACGCATAAACAGTGGTATACCAAAGCAGAGCAAGGCAGTCGAGTCAACATCTGGTTCAGCTTCAACGGATGGGGTCAGATCTTTGGTGGCTTGGTTGCGTATGGTATTGCCGTTGGGACCGACCGCCATGGCTCTTCCATTGAGCCTTGGAAAATTATTTTCCTCGTGACTGGCCTTTTGACTGTTTGTCTGGGACTGATATTCCTCTGGGTCGTTCCAGACAATCAGCTCAACGCTAGATGGCTCAAGAAGGAAGACCGTGTCCTTGCCCTTGCGCGTGTGCGTGTCAATCAGCAAGGAATCGGAAACAAGCATTTCAAGATTCACCAAGTGAAGGAAGCTTTGTTAGACCCTATGACATGGGCCTTTTTTTTCTATGCCCTCATCGCTGATATCCCGAACGGCGGCATTACGAACTTCTTCAGCCAATTGGTTCGTTTGCCCTTACTCCTAACTCAAACTGCCATGTACTGACCAGTCCGGCTGCCATAGATCACTAGCTTCGGATACACGGAAGAACAGAGTCTTATCTACGGTGTTCCCGCCGGTGCCATCGAAGTCATCTCCCTGCTCGGAAGCGGCTTTCTCGGGCAATATACAAACCAACGGCTACTCTGCAGCACGGGCGGCCTCATAGCTTCCATTATCGGCATGATACTCGTTGTTGCACTCCCTCTTACGAATAATGTTGGTCGGTTATTAGGCTACTACATGACGCTGGCAAGCGCCACGCCGTTTGTGGCACTGCTCGCCATGATTTCGTCTAACGTAGCTGGCTACACGAAGAAGACGACTGTTGCGGCGATCTACCTCATTGGATACTGTGCAGGAAACATTATCGGTATGCTTTTATTCCAGTTCGTATTGATGGAACATCACAACTGACGGACATATAATCAAGGCCCCCAAGTCTTCCGTCCCCAAGACGCACCCCGCTATGTTCCTGCAGAAATTACCATCATCGTCTGCTGGGGCGTCTGTCTGTTCATTCTCGCGTTCATCTGGTGGTGGTACCGTGTACAGAACGAGAAGAAGGCCCGTGTCCGTGCAAGCCCGGGCTACGCGCCAATGGAGAACCAAGAGTAAGTCAATGCATTCCTGATATTGTGGAATATCTATCTAACCATATACCAGATGGATGGATCTTACTGATTGGGAGAACCACGAACTTGTCTATGTTTTGTGAGAATAGCTGAATTCCTTTCGCCCAAGGCCTGGTGCCTGTTAATGCCATATTTGATGATCACAATGTTTTTTGGTGATGATGTATTCCCCCTTAGTCAAGTACATAGTATCTGAAGATATATCACATAACCCGGTGGTTGACATGTCCTGCCAATTCTCATGTCTTATTTTCCTACTAAGGTCAATAGTAATATTGTCCCCCCTTAACACGCCAGTACTCCATCGATGCAACCGTAGAGGGGACAAAGAGGGTTTCCGTAACTCATCCGATCAGTCAAAGCGAGACTGCGGGGGATGCAGCGCAGTGGGTCAACATCCAAACCCACAGGCCCACCACCACCGATCGCTACCCTGGAGGAATCAAAGCCATAACTACTTCGTGACCAATTCATTAAATCGAATGACCATTAAGAAAATCATCCGCTGTTGACGCACCATCCACTCTGCTGAGAATTGTTATGAAATCGATGTTAGTTCATAGTTAGTGCACTGTGAGGGGAGATACCATCCTGTCGGCGATATTTCTGGAGCCGATGCGGGGATACTAGTAGTAGCTAAGCCGAAACATCGATATCTCTGATACCAGCACATTCGGCAAACAACCATGATGTTATCCCTTGCTGACACACAAGTCAGGCAATCTCCGATCGTTATCATCATACTTTGTAGGCTGGCTCCGCTCAGAAATCATGGGCTCTTTCTAAGGGGCTTTTTCTCTGTGTGATATCGAAAGGTGTTTCCAAGATCCGAATTCAAGTCCATCTATTTAATGCTAGAGAGAATTTCACTAATGCGCATAGGCAGCTAGTATGGGACTTTCTGGATCATATCTACTATGCTGAACTTGACTGAACGTACTAGGTAAGCTTCCATTTGTATGCCTGGCACATCATCATGTTAATACCGTCTTCGAGCAAACAGCTATCTTTTCTGCTTCAACTACATTGCCAAAATGGGCTTCGAGCGTCCGGCCATGAATTATTTCTCGCTAAATCCAATGCTGGTTGCAGGTCTTGTGAGCCAAGCTGATACATTGTTGGGTTCGGTTGTGCTCCTGTTGACAACATGATGGTGTCTCGCCTTCGGGCTCTGATGTAGTGGTCAAGGATGTGATCTTGACCACATGAATGGGTGCTCGAAAGGAAGAACTAAACCCCGACGGTAAGCATTTTTCTTGGAAGTGTGCAAGGCAAGTAGGACCCTGCTCCGAATCCCCGACGGCACAATAGTAACAAGGAAAAGAAACGAAGGAAAAACAATCAATAATGATAGTATTTCAAAAATGATTAACGGCAGTGGTTGGCACTCCAATTGCTAGGCTACCAATTCATACGTGGACAGAACCTTCGTCGATCCCACCATCTTCTTGGTATAAGTCAACTCTCTACGCAAAGGCCTTTTGCCATAGTACTTTTGGAAGTAGAACTTCTAAAAAGACGGCCGCCCGTCAGGCATATTTAGTCGGAGCTCATTGAATTCTTATGGTTGGTGCGACACCACATATGCTTTCAGTGATCATGACTATCTTCTGAGTAGTGGTGGTAGAGGGTGAGTGGATCCATATAGATTCGAAGAATAGCAGCGTACTCGATACTATTCGCCATGCGTGAAGTATCATCCTCACAGCGCACAGATCTATCATCCTTCAATCAGGCCGCCCAACGATAGTCTTTACCTATGATGAATACGATGAATATGTGGCTTCCAAGTCATTCATCGTGAGATTACATTTCAGTCTGTTATTGGATACTGATTGTGATTGAAGGTGCATACATGAACTGTGAGACACTGTCCTAGCAGATCTAATACTAAAACTAGTACTCCATGGACGAACTGCTCCCGCTCGCTCCCCCTTCTTTGCTTTTTCTTTCGATAATTCCCAAACTCCGATGTAACAACGGCCCCAGTCATGGTCAAAGAGCGTGACTACATGCCTAAGATTGGCAGTGTTTTGATAGATTTCAGTGGCTGGCAGAGATAGATCGCCTTCACAACATATGCACCTACTTAGATTTGTGCTAACTAATGCAAAGCCCCCTCTTCCGTTACAATCACCAACGAACTACGAGGAGGGGTAGGATAGTACTATCACATTGCAGAAAAAGTGGCGGCGCTGAAACCGTTCACGCGGATATCTGTATCGGTGGCAGTTACCGCCTACTGGTATCAGTGCTCAGATTTGCCCAGGTTAACTTGTCCACAGTATGAATATAGATATGCTCGTCAATACTACTTGGTTTTGACTGTTGATCTCAGAGCATCCAAGTAGTTGGGACAAACTTGATCATCTCCTTTCACGAAATCTCTTTGTCTTGACTTTCAAAGTTCATTCAATTGACATTTGAATCAATCAAAGCAACGCAGCATGGAGATAGGCCTTTTCGGACCCAACCTTTACTGCGTTGAAAGTGGAGACGAAACACAGAAGCAGGTGGTGTCCAGTATCTTGGCGATTCCTGGACTCCGAGAATCCTGGACCCCAACTGTTGGGCCCCAGCTGATTCATCCAGAAAACCCGATAGGATGCTACGACACGCACATGAGATCAGTTATAAAGGAAGAAGGTTTGGCATGGACGCGCATCCTGAAGGACTTTTCCAACATTGTTCGTCCTGTCAAGGCGCCTCCACGCGCTGGCCTGATTCCACGCGGAAGAGTCCACCTGCGATCCATAGCTGAGGCGTACGATGTCTCAGACACTCCGGTTTGGCATGCAATTGCTGAGGTGATATATGGATACTCCTGGTGCCTAGTCGATAATAATGTCTTTTGCAAGGACTGCTTGCTGGAAACTGGCACATGCGCCATCTTAGCCTCGTTTCCCGATTATTATCACTTCTGCCAGGATATGCACCCTGTGCTTGAAAGGTCTGCCAAGCGCTTGATAGAATATATCGCTCATGTTGATCGTTGCCATCCCCATGGTGGAGAACATCACAGGCTGATGGATGCCTGGTTGGCAACCGCACAGTCTACCTATCTTGACATTCTTCACCCGAAGGCAGAGAAAATGAAAGGGCCAGAAGACGAACTGCAAAGCATCCGTTATCGACTGATTAACTCTGCTGCTCGGCCTCTGACTCTGCAAGCAAGACTAGAGCAAGGCTCTCTGATAGGAGATGACATTACTATCGATGCTGTCGCCATTGCAAAGATATACATGCATGATGCATGCGATTACCGGCATGACAACGCGGCCAATGAGTTTTACAATATCATTACAGTCGTCAGTTCTCATCGTGGTGTGCCGGCGAACAACATATTCCGCCGATTTTGCATTGATGTGTGGGCTTGGGCTGTTGATAATGAAGCAGACTGGGCAATTTACATTGCTGGCCGTGTCCTGGCTTGGCAGGTCTACATGGAGCGGTATAGGACCCCAATACTCTTTGACAACTTGGTACACCACGATGCGAACAATCAGCCCACGGACGATCCTTACGGCGACCCTTTCCTGAACAGTATGAACCCGCTACCGCCCAGCTCTCATCCGCACGACTTTGACCTCCGCAACCGGTGTCGCAACAAAGATAGGTATGACGAACTTTTGCGCAACTGTTTGGCTCATTTTGAGACCTGTCCTGGTTGTCATGAGTATGATAAGAAGACCTCCTGGGCAGATCGCGTGCCGCTCCTTGGTAAAGCATATGAGACGAAGTACACCGACTGCAGCTGCCTGAACATCATAAGCACGTACATGATACTTGCTTGCATGGACCCGGTTTGGTGGGCTATAGATTATGCTGCTGAATATACTGGCCCAGAGGAAAAATGGTCGCCGTTGCTTTGCTGAAAGGGTGACTCGATGCGAGGATTGGTGGCTACGGACATGGTCAAAATGTCCGTCTGAATGGCTAGTAGTGTTCGGCTCGAGATAGTGTATTCTTGATTTCCCAAATTTCATCATCAGTTACTATCACTCGATTTTATTCATAACCAGTAGTGATTGGTAGGAAGAGGGAAAGAGTTTGCATGGTTTGGTGGTAGTCTTTCCTGTTTTGTTCCGCATTGACCTTCCCTTGCAGCCTGGTAGTCTCTTCCACTTCATCCTATTGGAAGGCGATAATATTCTTCAGCCCGTGAGGGATGCCAACATGCCGTTGATCCTCTACGCAATACAACTCTCACTTGACTTTCCGTGCAGTGCGTGGGATATATATTCACAGACCTAACCTAAAATCCTGAATGGCTGATACTGATGAGCTAAAGTCTGACTAGGGCGCTATGTGTCTTCGACTTCCGAATCCCCCAAAGCGTTATCCTCTTGTCACTCAGCTTTCTGTTGTATCCAATCTATTTCAACAGCAAGAATCGCCACGCCCTCTATCGATTGCTGCAGGCTTCCTAATTGGGATGATCCCACGGCTGTCCACGTCTTTGCCTTCCTCTTCTGTTCTGCTTGATGCTTTGTTAGCTCGCTTTGACAACCACACTTGGACGCACTTCGATATCGTTTGACCCCGTTTCTACGCCTATCTGGCTCTATCACTACATCGGCTATGAACGCGTTGAGCAAAAGCCTGCTGAATGATGCAGATCAGCCCAATAGGTGTGACATATCGGTTAGAGACATCTTCACTCGTGGAGAAGATATTGCGTCAAGATATGACCTGGCACGAGGTGCATTCACAGCTGAATATTGCAAAATAACGTGATCCTTGCGCAATGCCTTGAGAAAGGGATGCTGGTCAGCTGAGAAAGATAGATCGGCGAAGAAACCTGTAACACAGCAGCTTTCCAAATGGTCCATCATCGAGTCAGAAATCCGCGTTATTCTCTATTTAAAACCCCATTTCCCTCCCTCTCCAGCACCCTTGATTGATTCTACCGCGCGCATCCTGCTGACCATCTGAACAATTTGCAATTCTCGCATATCATTCGCATTCAGAAGAAATAATGACTACGTCTGCAGCTGAGGAATATGCCTTCGACAGGAGCTGGCTTGACAACGTCCGGTATGGCTCAAGACCTATCAATCCCAAAGGATTATCGCTATATACACCCATTCTCATACCATATAGTATCAATGCCATGCATCAGTTGGTAGGACAAGTCTACCAAGGTTACATACACCCACATATTTGCACAGCGAACCCGGAAATGAGAATCGCTGATGTTGGGACCGGCACCGGGTAAGTCCGTCAAGAACACAAAACAACCAGCCACATGCACTATACTCAGCCAGCTAACAAACTTCCAGTATCTGGCTCACAGACCTAGCCAGTAAACTACCAAAATCCGTTCGTTTGGATGGTCTCGATGTTTCGCTCGATGCTGCCCCCCTCCGCGAATGGCTCCCACCAAACGTGACCCTTCACTACTGGGACATCAAATCCCCTGTCCCCGACCACCTAGTCGGTGCGTACGATCTAGTCAATGTACGATTCTTTACCATTGTCCTTCGGAACTCTGAGATCAAGGATGCTCTGAATAATCTATCCCGACTGCTTAGTTCGTACTGCCCCCAATACCCAGCAACTTACCTTGACCTCTCATTTAACCTAAAGCGATGGAACAGAACCAGGCGGCTACCTACAATGGACCGACGCAGATATGTCTTCAATCCGACCGGTTAAGATTCGACCTGATATAAGCGACGAACCGCTGAAGCGGTTTGAGGCCGTCCTTCGAGGGAACGACGAAAGGTTCTACACTTCTTGGGTACCCGACCTGGGGACTCGCTTCCAAGAAGCAAAGCTCATCGACGTCGATGTTGACCGCAGGGACCCTCCACATTATATCGCACAATCCCTGTTCGAGTGTGCAATCGTGGCCCTTGAAGTCTCCACCAGGAACAAAGATATTGACGAGCAGAAAGTTCAAGAAATAAGGGCAATCTCCCGAGACGCAGCCAAGGCTTCCAGAGAGGGTTCTTTTATCCAGTATACATATTATAGAGTCATTGGACGGAAGCCCACGAGTGCAGAACTATAGAGACAGTTCTCCTGATGTATTAAACAATTTTATTCTTCTCCTCCTCAGCCATCTGTAGGCTACTCCTCCACAAAATCGCCTCTCTACCAGAATGTACGTACACTATCTACTTCTCTTACTTACAAAGAATCTCGACCACGATTGAATCAATTCTCTTTATCGTGATTTACTTCCACACCCCTTAACCACATATACTCTTCATCAACTACTCCAGTACCACCCAAGTAAATTTGTTCCGACCCAACCAGTACTTGCAAAGAAGCCAGATATATCCCTGTCCTCATCCTGCGACCGGGCCAATTCCCTACCTCCTACATATCCAATCTACACAGATTTATTTCAAACGTCTAATACATTCCTTTCTATTTTATGCGCCCAGTCCGCTTCATTCCTCGTACCCTTCCAATGTGGACATGCTGCTTTCAATCAGATAACTTCAAGAACTTCTCAATGGGACGGTACGTTAGGAACTTTTCCATCCTGTTGACATCATACAATACAATGTAGAATCAATACACATCCTTTCTTGTTCTTTCTCGGTACGAGAAGGCTACCGTTTTTGCTTCTGTCATTTATAGTTAGTCTATCTCGCTCATTGAGTTATCTCCCCGTGACCTTTTTTCACTAGGCGAGTGTATGCCGGTGTGAGAGATATTTTGTGGATACTGTGAATGTTATGGCGAAGTCGGGTGTTTACGACGTGGTTGTAGCCGAGTAGGTCGCTTTGGCTCTCCTTTTGGGACTATGGTCGGGTTGGAATGATACTGTTTTCGCTCCCAAGTTGTCTGGGGATGTTGCTGACGGGAGCTCTTACCCATTAACTAAACCCATCAAGTCAGAATGTGTACTCGTAGAAGTCGCTCTGAAGCAAATGAAGCCACAAACTAGAAGCCAAGCGACCAGCAAATGAAGGCTTTCATGCTACTCTTCTGAACTCGACGATCAGCCAACCAACGTTCCGTTTGCTTTACATAGTTACTACGCGTCCAGTTATTGCACATAATATGGCTTAATTCAGTGATGGTCTATCTTGAAAGTGTACTAGATAGCTTCTCTGAACTGATAACTTTCCATTGCAGTGTGTGTCCCAGGAAACAATCTAGTGCTCAGTCAGTCACACTGGTCTCCTAGAAATAATCCACTGGTGGCAGTTTACCTACCAAACGATGGGTGATCATACTCCACCACAACAGCCTAACCGGCCCGTGCTTCGTTGCAAGGTTATGCGAAAAGATCAATCAGTCAGTTATGCTTTCAACCCTTCACCCTATCATCAGACATTACTTACACACCCCCTCCCCCGTGTCCGATGTCCCAGGCCCGTCCCAGCCGCCCAACCGAGGCCTGGCTCACTGCAGTGGTGAACCTGTAGAAGTCAGTCATGCAACTGGACAGCCATGAGTGGGTAACCTACTGTATAGTGGATGTTGAATCCGATGCCCAGGCCCGTCCCAACCGCCCATCCGAGGCCTGGTTCTTCGAAGCGTGCTGCAGATGGTGTAGTCTGTCAGCTCTTTTCCCAACACCAAGCCACGATATAACAACGACTTACACAACCCAAAGCCCCCCTCCCCGTGTGCGATGACCCAGGCCCGTCCCTGCCACCCAACCAGGGCCTAGTCCACCGCAGTGGTGAACCCTACAGATGTCAGTCATACATACTATCAAGAAACCACTGATGACTTGGAAGACTTGCAGTATGAAGGATGTTGGATCCTATGTCCCAGGCCCGTCCCAACCGCCCAGCCTAGGCCTGGTCCACTGCAGTGGTGAACCCTGTAGAGAGTCAGTCAGCCACACATTATAAGGAAGAGATGATTCGGAAAGCTTACTATGTTGCTAAAGTTAGTATGACCCAGGCCCGTCCCGTCCACCCAGCCGAGGCCCGGTTCACTGCAGTGGTGAACTGTAGAGGTTAGTATGTCCCAGGCCCGTCCCATCCACCCATCCGAGGCCTGGTCCACTGCAGTGGTGAACCTGTAAACAGTCAACCACAAGTTTATCCAGGATAATGAGCTAGAAGACTTACTGTGCTGTTGTGGTTAGTCGGTATCCCAAGCCCTTCCCATCCACCCAACCAGGGCATGGTGTTTTGTCGGGTAACTCTCTACAGTCAGTCGATAATGCAGTCTTGCCCCAACACTGCGAATCTAGCAACTTCACTTCCATAATACCAACCCCCCTCCCCTTCCGTGTCCGATGTCCCAGGCCCGTCCCTGCCACCCACCAAGGCCTGGTTCACCACTGCAGTGAACCCTGTAAAAAGTGAGCTACACCTTCAGCTAGAGGGCCGTGTGTTGAATGACTTACTTTGCTGTTAAAGTTAGTAGATCCCAGGCCCGTCCCTTCCACCCAACCAGGGCCTGGTTCACCACTGCAGTGAACCTGGATAAAGTCAGCCACAACTTAGTCCAAGAGCCATTAACTACTGTAAGTCTCACTGTGTTGTATGTGGCGAGTTGTTGTCCCAAGCCCGTCCCAGCCACCCATCCAGGGCCTGAGGTTCACCACTGCAGTGAACTCTGTACGTGGTTAGTGACAAACTCAAACAAACAAATAGTCAATGAAAAGACTCACTGTATGATGGATGTTGAATCCGATAACCCAAGCCCGTCCCTGCCACCCATCCAAGGCTTGGTTTGTTGCGAAGTCATATGAAGGCGGAGCCAGTTAGCCCTATCTTTTCGCGAGTCTCGCAGTTAAACACTTACATGCCTCCAACCCCCACCCCTGTGTCCGATGTCCCAGGCCCGTCCCAGCCACCCAACCGAGGCCTGGCTCACCACTGCAGTGAACCCTGTATACAGTTAGCCACACATACAATATAGACGGCTGTGAATAGGAAGACTTACTGTGTGGTGGATGTTGAATCCGATAGCCCAAGCCCGACCCTGCCACCCAACCAAGGCTTGGGGCCATGCAAAAGTAGAGGTAGTTAGTCCTAATCTGTAAGTCACTCATATGACTTAAACCCCCATCCCCGTGTCCGATGTCCCAGGCCCATCCCAACCGCCCAACCGAGGCCTGGTCCACCACTGCAGTGAGCCTGTAGAAATTGTAGTTAGCCACACATGCGATCAGGGCAGTCGGACATCGAAGGACTCACTATTTGATAGATGTTGAATCCGATATCCCAAGCCCGACCCTACCACCCAACCAAGGCTTGGGTTGTTGGAGTGGTAAAACCTGAATAGTCAGCCAATTACGATCAGTGAGATGGGAATGGAAATACTTGCCAGTGCTGTGTTGTCGAAGTCTACAACTACGTTCCAAGCCCGTCCCTGCCACCCAGCCAGGACCTGGTTCGCTCCACCATGAAGGTAAAGGCAGTCAGTCCTTATTACCATATAAAAGCCGAAGATCGAGTTACTTACTTGATCCAAACCCTCCACCCCCCGTGTCCGATGTCCCAGGCCCGTCCCAACCACCCAACCGAGGCCTGGTCCGCTGCAGCGAACCCTACCAAGAGTCAAACACACTACAAGTAAAACGATGAGAAGTGAAAGGCTTTACTCACAATGTGATGGATGTTGAATCCGATGTCCCAGGCCCTTCCCAACCGCCCAACCGAGGCCTGGTTCACTGTGTGAACCCTGCTAAATGTCAGAAACTATGAAATAGAGAACTGAAAAAGGAGACTAACTGTGTGTTGGATGTTGAATCCGGTGATCCAGCCTGTGCCAGCCAGCTAACCAAAGCAGGGCCTGGTTCGCTGGAGGCTGCAGAAAGTCAGCCACAATACTATTCAGGAGCCATAAATGGGAATACTTACACTTAGTTCTGGGTCACCTATGTCTACTACAGCGGCCCAGCCCATGCCTAAAAGCCAACCAGGCTTGACACGCTGGAGGCTGTTGAAGTCAGCCACACTACTGTCCGTGAGCGATGAATGAGAGGACTTACCCCAGTGCCGGGTCACCGAAGTGACCCAACCCGTCCCTACCAACCAACCGCGCCTTGGTTCGCTCAAGGCTGTAGAGGGTCAGTCACACTGCTATCTGTGAGCCATAAATGGGAAGACTTACATCTAGTACTGAGCCGATGTCTACGTGCTACGACCCAAGCCCATCCCTGCCACCCAACCAGGGCCTGGTTTGTTGTTGAGGTCTGTAGTAGACACGGAGTCAGTCATTTATCCAGATAAGTCAGAGTCATGTTCAGGAACACGAGTACTTGCCGTGTCGTAAAAGTCGAAAATACAATGGCGACTTATGACCTTCGAGGCCCGACCCATTCACCCAACCGATGTTGGATGAAGCTTTTCAAGAAGACTGTACAAAGTCCGTCATGCCCAGATGTGGCAGCTGGTATGACACTGCTTTGTGTCCGATGTCGACAGCTAAATTGCGTCGAATAGCCCAGGCCCGTCCCTGCCACCCAACCAGGGCCTGGCTTGTTGCTGAAGCCTGCAGAATATTAGACATGCACGTGCAAGGAGAGCTGTGGTTGGAACACTTACTGTAAGCCCCTGTGTTGAAACCGAGCAGGTATATATAATATGGTCTTCCAGGCCCATCCCATCCACCCATCCATGAGGCCAGAAGTGTTGTCGCGCCTGTGAAGAGTCAGTAAGCGGGTAGGCAAGTCAGGGAATACTCAGTAGTTACTGTGTTGTATGTGGCGAGTTGTTGTCCCAGGCCCGACCCATCCACCCAACCATGGGGCCAGAGAAGTTGTCGCGCTTATTGGAAGTCAGCAAAAAAGCGAAGTTCAGCTCAAGAGTACTCACTGTGTCGTATATAGGAGTAAGTATATATAATAGGGTCTTCCAGGCCCGTCCCATCCACCCAACCATGAGGCCAGACCCGTATGAGTCCTAGACGAAGTCAATACTAACTATGTAAAACAAATCAGAGAATACTCACTATGTTGTGTTGTCGAGTTGTGCTCTGTTGTCCCAGGCCCGTCCCTTCCACCCTACCGTGGGCCAGAAGTGTTGTCGCGCCTATGATGAGTCAGTAAAACAGGATTTCAAGTCAGGGAACACTCACTGTGTTGGGTTAGAAAGTAAGTATATATAACCCAGGCCCGTCCCTGCCACCCTACCTTGGGCCGGGTATGTTGTCGCGCCTACAATGATGAGTCAGTAAGATAAAATGTGAACTCGGATGTACTCACTGTGTTGTGTTAGGAAGTAAGTATATATATAACCCAGGCCCGTCCCTGCCACCCTACCTTGGGGCCAGGTATGTTGATGAGCCTGTGCAAGATTAGTAAATCAAAAGTCATTGTGGAAGCCAACTAGGATGTAGTCACTGTGCTGTTAGATCGCAGGTGCGTATCATAATATAAGGTCTTCCAGGCCCAGCCCATCCACCCAACCATGAGGCCAGACCCGTTATGAGTCCTGTGCGGGTCAGTAAATCGGCAGTCAAGTCAGGAGTACTTACTGTGTTGTGTGTGGCGTGTTGTTGTCCCAGGCCCGTCCCATCCGCCCAACCGAGGCCTGTCGCGTGTGGGTGTTCTGTACCGGTCAGCCAGTATGATCAAAAGCTAGTCAGAAGTACTCACTGGTCTACAATATATGATAAGTCAGTGTCGATACCCTGGCCCATCCCATCCGCCCAACCTAGGCCAGTCGCGTTTGGGTGTTCTGTGCCAGTCAGCCAGTATGATCAGAAGCTCATCAGGGAAGTACTCACAGGTCTACTGTGTATAGTTGAGTGTCGCTACCCTGGCCCATCCCAGCCACCCAACCTAGGCCAGTCGCGTGTGGGTGTTCTGCACAAGTCAATCATCTTCAGTAGAAAACTGGGGATACTCACTGGTCTACTGTGTCTAGTCGTGTGTCGAGATGTCCCAGGCCCGTCCCAGCCACCCAACCTAGGCCAGTCGCGTGTGGGTGTTCTATAAATGTCAGCCACTATCAGTAGAAAACTGGGGATACTCACTGGTCTACTGTGTCTAGTCGTGTGTCGAGATGTCCCAGGCCCGTCCCGTCCACCCAACCTAGGCCAGTCGAGTTTGGGTGTGCTATCGAAGAGTCAGCTATTTTTGTCAACAGCTCATTTGTGTACTTACTGTTAGTTGCTGTGCAGTGGGTGTCCCAGGCCCGTCCCATCCACCCAACCAAGGCCAGTGGTGTCAGAGTGTCCTATACCAAAGTCAGTCACGCTCAAAAACAGAAAGGCAAGACACATAGGGAATAGATGAGTGGGTAGATGACAGGAGATAGCTGGGATTGCCTACTAGAAGATCTGGAAGGTTAGTTGGTAAGTAAAGGCAGGCTATGTGGCAGATAGATGTCAGTAGATGGCAGAAATGGCAAGAAATAGCAGGAAATGGCAGATAGATGGCAGATAGATGTCAAGAGATGGCAGGTAGATGGAAAGTAGATGATAGTAGATGGCAGGAGATGGAGATAGATGATAGGAGATGACAGAAGATGGCAGTAAATAGCAGGAGATGGCAGATAGATGTCAAGAGATGGCAGATAGATGAAAGTAGATGTCAAGAGATAGTAGGGAGATGGCAAGTAGATGAAAGTAGATGGCAGATAGATGGCAAGAGATGGAAGAGAAGATGAGAAGGAGAAGTGGAAGAGAAAGGCAAAGAGATGGCAGAAATATGTGGGAGAAGAAGTTTCCAGCCTCCCTGGGGGGAAAGGGAAGAGTTTTAAATACCAGTGAATCTTTTCCTTACGACATGGTGAATAAACCAGCTTGATGTGACTCTTTCACAGTTCTGAGTTCATCGTAGCAATCCCATGAAAATCTCAGCAGATTTGGACGTAAATGTAGTATCGTTAGCATCAGGATTCTGCAGTATGAGGGAGTTAGGTACTAACAATAGGTCCTATAGCTCTGCAATCCATAGGAAACGTTTGTAGATGAGTCCAAAACGAAATTATATGGACAGAAGGCTCTGTCTGTATATCCTCATAGATTGTCAAGGTTGCAGCTTGGTTCTCCTTGGGTTGTGTCAGGGTGTGAATGGGAAGAAGCTGGAGTGAAGTGGGCGATGAAGAGTCCGTCTACTATGGGAGTAACACCTGCCGTATCGGGCAACGAGACGCGACTACCTCGTCCTGTCACTTCACGAGCAGAACAGCCTCGATACCGAAATAAAGAACTACAGTACAGTATAATACAACAAGACGAGTGTTACTGCTCCATCCCCACGATGAAAGTAGGAGAATTCACGTTTTGTAGGGAAGTGTTTACTCTCGAGGTATAGTCGCTATAGTTCTGTTGAATGAATTCCATGGTACTACAGCCGAGAGCCAAGGATTTCACCAGGTCTGGTCTAAGTATAGAATTGAGGCTCCTGCTCAGTGAAGTATACTACTTCCAGCTGGGTATTACTAGTAACATAGCTATATGATTCTCCCTGGTCTATCGTCGGCCAAGTTCCCAAAGATTAATGAGTCTCTAGCAAGCGAGTCTGTAGCAGCTTAAGACCTTTGCGACTACACAAGAAGAAGTAACAGATCCTACATGATAACAGCTGCTGAAATATATATCTGGTTATCCTGAAGCAAACGGAAGCTGTAGACGGCACCTGCGAATTTGAGGTAATATTTCGGGCGTATCAAAACGAGCCTTGAACAGCGGAGGTGTATTCCGGCTGCCATCACCATTAAATAAGGGACTTTCCGACAGGTTGCTATAGAGAGAACTGGGCCAAAAATACTAGAAGGGGCAGCCGTTCGTATATTGTACTATACCAGTACTGTAGCACGGCTTCCTGAGTCTACGAGACATACTGACGTTATAGTAGGAATGCAATTCCACTTGATTATGTCGATATTTCTATATCGGGCTACTTACAAATTATATACTACTAATACTACAGACCACTAAGCGGCAGCCAGCCTTCCGAGACTAGAAAGCAGATGATAGTATAATAGTAATATCTTAAAGGAACGGAATTAGTAGACTTAGTTCTACAAGACTACTCATGCCATCTACCACGTAGAAATAATACCAGCACCCATGCTGGCAACCCACGTGCTATCTGTCTCAAGACCTCTCGACACGTTCTATGCATGCAGACCAACAGAGACATATAGAGAAAGGCCGAGCGTAGGGCATGCCAAGACGTCACTAGTGGTGGAAAGCCAAGATCGACGGTGGCCACGCAGGTTCGGGGATTATCTGGCGGGGGGGGGGGGGGGGGGTTTCTCGAAGATTGTCAATCGATTGGCTAGTATTGCATCCCCGGGTTAGTAGTGTACTTGAGTATGGAGAAGACACAGCGGGAATGGTACGTATCTCGCCCGAGCGACCAAAGCAGTACACTTCTGGATCTCACGAAAGATGAAGCTCACAGGATTGCGGTGTGGTGGAAGTCATTGGAGGACAATGGCGGTAAGTGAAACTGGGCTTGGCAATGCTGGCACATGAGATAGCGCCGATGTGGTTTGGGAAGCAGGAAGTTTTAAGTTTGTGTGCCATACGGGCGCTTGGAAGGTTCAGTCAGGCTACAAGCTAAGTACAAGAGAGAGGATACCCAAAATTGCGGCAGAACTTGGATGCAGTGTCGATAGTATGTAGTAATCTGCAGGCAGCGTCATGGTGGGGTTTCACAACAGGGAATGTTGCTGTTTGAGATAGCGCTTAACTGGATTCTTGGAGGAGGGGAGGATGTCTGGGGAGAATTTAAGACACACACACACACACTCCCACTTACACATTGAGAAAACTAATTTCTGTAGAATTTATCAAAACGAGTATACTATCTTCAATTACGGCAAAATTCTACCAAGCAGACAGACTATTCCATAAATTATTGTTGAATCCATCTGCGCCTGCAATAACTGGCGGTGAAAAAAGCAGAAGCCGTGGAATGAGCGACGGGCGGGGCGCCGAACCACAGATTGGCTGGCAGGAGACACTAACTCGATAGTAGTAGTAAACAATCCAATGGATTCGCTTCACACACCCCAGTGGACGCAGTCTGGATCCCCAATGGACCCCCCTCTTTGCAAGCAAGGGAAGTCAGTACTTTACTGCCAGTCGGCCAGTCTGCCAGGGCAATCAATTAATGGTGCAATCATCCAGCTCACTAACATTCACACCATCGCGTGGAAGGATTTAGCTGGAGGGGCTAAACGGGGACACTAGAATATTTCCACGGGTGGGAAACTCCAAAAGGTACCTTGATCCCCCCCCCTTGGTGGCTGATGGTGCTGATTGGAGACCATCACTCCATTGACATGCAGGGACATGATCCAACTATTATCCGTTAGTCTTATTGGTGAACTGCAAGGGGGAGGAAATCTCACCAGCAGCAGCACTCACACACACAACACGGGGGTGGTGATGACATGCCCCGCTGCAAAGAAGAGAGAGCAAGAAAGAAAAACAAAAACACTCAACAAATAAAAGAACAAAAGATGATAGATCGCGGTCTTTTGGACCTATCACACTGAATCTTCAATAGTATTAACTTTCGGGCGAGAGACCATGCGGGGAGAGTCTTTTTTCTTTCTTTGGGCCTTCAAAGCAAAGTGTTTCGATTTCTCATTATGCTTCGTGCTTGACTAGTTAGGGACGGGTTTGCTGAACTGGCGTCAACCCCGATTCTACACAGGGATACGATCATCTGGCAGTTCCACATCCTTAAACTAAAAGTAGCCCGTGTTTAAAGACTGAACCGGTTTGGTCTGCCGCCGGGGAGGGTCTTGCAGGCGCTTGCAAAGAAACTAAAGTCGAAGTTGGCATGCCTGGTCGGTGAACCTTTAGTTCATCTTTACTGTCGTCTAGTTCTACTTATAATAAGACCTGTCTCGAACCCACCCCTAGTTAACTACGTATCTATCTATTCATCCCTTCCTTGCCAGGTGCATTCATTCATCCCGCAAATCCTCCCCCTTTGTCTTTCATTTTCTTGGAGCAACACAACCCCTACACTGTACATCGTGACTATCCCTAAAACGTGCTGCTGATCCTCGTGTTCTGAAGATCGACTGACCCTCATCATTTGTCCCTTGCCAGCAGCCAACTACTTCCCCCCCTCTCCTCCCCTCTCAGAACCCTAATCTTATCGGGTTCTCTCTGTCCTCCTGACATACTCCCATAGAACACACCCTTTTCCTCCTTTCGTTTTTCATTTACTCTCTACCCCATCTTTATTTCGATCGCTTTTCTCCTATTTCTGTTTATAGCACAAGCATGTTCACCTGCTGTTGATCGCGCATTCTTCACTGCTCTCCTGACTGGTGCCATTTGGCAGGGAGCATGTGAATCCGGCTGGACCGCGTCATTCTTCAGTCAAACACATCCCCATCCCGCTACGGTTCTCGGCCCTGGAAGTGCAGGCCAGGCACAGGCACAAATAACGATGGCGGCCACGTTCACATGCCAGCGCCCCGATCTTCCTGGTGGCTCTTCCAACCATCGTCCTCTTTCTCCTACGATCTCTTCCCCACCGCTCAGCCCAGCGCCAGAGCATACATCTACACCTACATCCTATTTGATGACAAAAGTCCCTTCTCTCTCCATCGTCTCACCCGGTGTGAACGACCCTGATACAAAAGAAGTATACGCCACTACCCTCGAAGTCACCGATATCACCGTGGGGGCAGGCAGTCCGCCCATCGTATCAATCCCAGTAGTTGATGAGGAGCTCTCCGACGGTATGGAGACCACCACCACGACTACTCCATCACCTTCCACAAAAACAAATAGTCGACGAACCTCCAAACGCAAAAGAACAACCTCCCCTCCATCACCAACAACAACCAAATCTCCCTCACAGCTTCACTCCTCGCGACGCTCCAGCCCTCACAGCCAACACAGCAGCTCTCTCCACTCACACCGCCGCTCCGCAACCACAGCTTCTATAACACCGATATCCGATCGAACAGCCCGGCGTGAAGACCTGATAGCTCTGCATCGTGAATCATGCCGTCTATTCCAAGACGACGGCCTCTCTACATCTAAACCTAGCCCACGAGCATCAGCATCAACATCAGCATCTCGACCCCCATCTTCCAGCACATCACGCACTCCTCCACGACCTCTGCGCTCTGCATCCAACGCCAGTTCCCCACCCACACTGCGAACACCACTCTCCATCTCAACCTACCAAGACCAAAGCAACCAAAACGACTCCCCACGGGCTCCAATCCGCGCAGCTACTTTCTCAGCCTACGAGCCAGCATGCACGTCACCCGTGCAACCCACAGTCACAGTAATCGACTGGACATCGCCCTCCACACGGAGGCGCGAATACGAAAAGATCGACCGCGCCAGCAGTGGAGTACGTGGTTTCTGGCGCCGAGTAGCGCCGCGATGGTGTCAATTCGGCGACCACCGCACGCCGTTCTTCGAAGAGGGCAAGGACGGGAAGGGTAACTACGAGGGGAGTGTACGGCGGTTCCGCATGGATTTGCCAGAAGAGTGCGAGAGTAAGCGGGGAGGGACCCTTCCGAAGGGTTTCAAATTAAGCCGGAAGACGGTGATTCATCGAATGGGAGGGAGAGTGAAGACAGCTTAACCATTTCCTGGAGTATAGCATTAGTTGTTGTTATCAGTCCCAGCGTGCTTTATTTCTGGCGGATGATTGATTGCATTTGATACCCAGCTAGATGCATTCTTTATAATGATATACGAATCATACAGACACCAGTATGCATATGCCATGCATCTATCCAATACACAAGTAAATAACAGTAGCATAGCGTATAGTATATACCACAAGTAAACTTTTCCATAAACTCCAAACAAACCCCAAATCACACAACACACACAGATTGAAATAACATGAAATAGATAAGAGGTATCACAACATATCAAAATCATCCAAATTATCCCGATATTGCATAATACTCCTCTTAATCTTGGAAGAGTCCACCCAAGTCACGAAATCCTCCAAATTCCTCGTAACAAGGTACGCCGGATCCGTAACGACCTCTGTCCCGACGCGAACATGGCCTTGTTCAATGAAGGTGACAGCCTGAAGCAGATTAGCATAACCGTTACACTCCCAAAAAAAACAAAAAACAATAGAATGAACTGAATGAAAGAGAGAGAAAAACATACAGTCTTAACATTCTCCACCATCCCACTCCTCGTCATCCACACCGCAAGTCTCCTCCGACAAAACGCACTAACCGTAACCTCCCTCTCAACCCTCGAAAGCCCCGCCCCCTGTTCGCGACTCTGCTTCAAAATGCCCATACGGAACAACTTATCCAGCACCTCGGACTCCAACTTCTTGCGGACGGGATCGCTCTCAGGGTCCAGTTCGGATAGCTTGTGGGCTAGTTGGCGTAGGGATCCGCATAGCTGGTTGTATTTGCGGTAGTCGAGGGGGTCTTGCAGGTGGTAGCGTGTGCGGATTTGTGATTCGCGGTGGTTGTTGTCGGATTTGTAGGTGTGGAAGTCGACTTTGCGGAGGAGTTTTTTCTCGTGGTGTTTGAGGGCGCGGGGCATTTTGGACTATTGGGATCCCGGAGGGATGAGGTGGGTGTGGTTTGGGGGTGAAGGTGAAGGTGGTGATGGTTTGGCTGATAAGAAAATTTTGGGGATAGGATTATTGGAGAGGTGGATTTGTCGGGTAGAATGGGTGTGCTTGAAGTGACGGGAAGTTGTGGTTGGTTGGTTATGGGGCGGTGTGGAGGGCGGTGTACCTTCTGGTTATGTGGTGTGGTATCACGGGTGGTGATGGGTGGTATACTACTTACTTATTTACTGATTGGACACTTTGTACCAATATAATGCTGGAACGCATATAGATGGATGTGAAGTTTTTCTGTAGTGCATATTTTATGATGATGTTATGTTTCACTTGGTCTGCAAGGTAGTGTGTTAGTTTGGTCATCTCGGTACAATGTGAATCAGAGTCGCGGACAAGATGATACATTTCAGCCTTGATTTTGATAGACTATCGTCTATACCATATTTCTATTTTGATTTCTATTTATATTTCTATAATACATACTCCTTATATACTATTCTAGTGTCATTGTTACAAAATATAAGTCTGGCTGCTCTTCATCCGACACAGCAGCACTACGGGAGAAATGTCTTCAATCCCATCGCAATCCGCTTAATCTGCTTCGCATAGAATGAACTCTCCAATCCAGCTCCAATCCCCTTCAGTGGAAGCAACCGTGCAAGGAACGGCATCGGAACCCGGTTCAGCACCAACTGGGCTTCCTCATCCGAAACGCTCTCATCCATCAGGACCAATGGCAGTTTCGGCTCAATCGCAGCCGGGCGTCCAATTCCCACCACGTCGCACGCATTCTGCTGCAAAGCAGACATGGCGCCAGCACGGGTCCGGAAACCGCCAGTCAGCATAAGCACAAGGTCCGGGAAGCGCTTGCGAGTTTCGGTGGCAAACTCAATGAAGAACGCCTCGCGGGCAACAGTGCTCGGGCGTTTCTCGGGTCCCATCATCTAAGACGCGTCAGTCCGAACATGAGTATGAACAAATAACATGTGCTGACCGTTGGGTTCTCGTAGCTGCCGCCGCTGACTTCCAAAAAGTCAATGCCTGCTTCGATGAGAAGTCCGATCTGGGTCATCGTGTCTTCAAACGTCGAGGAGCTGTGGTCAGCAGAGTTGAGCTTAATGCCGATAGCAAAAGTCGGCGGCACCACCTCGCGGATCGCGTGGATCATGTCGACCACAAATTTGGCTCTCTTCTCTGCCGTCCCGCCATATGCATCAGTGCGTTTATTGGACTTTTCAGTTAGCGTGGCTCATCCGGATACTGGGCGTAACTACCTTGGCGTTCAAGAATTGGTCTGTTCATTAGCTTGCGACCAGTGGTGAGAACAGTATTTACATACCAATCAGGTAACCATGTGCTCCATGCAGCTCGATTCCGGAGAATCCGCTGTCGGCCATCAGGCGGGCCGTGTCCACAAACTGGCGAGTGACCCGGTCGATATCAACCTGAGTCATTTCTCGGGGTGGGGAAAAAACGAGCCAGGTGAGCAGACGCTGCACCAAGCCGTCACCCATATCTAGAGGAATCGCACTAGGTGCAATTGACGGAGCCCAGACGCCTCTGCGGCCTGCAGCCCGGGGCGTTTGTCGGCCAGGATGGCAGGCCTGTACGATACACGGAGTGCCACGCTGCTGGCACGTCTTGGCGTACTGGCTCCAGCGTGCAACTAGAGCCTCGTTGCCTTCTTGTCCTGTGTACTCAGCATGCAAGGCAGGATCCCAAGGGTTTCCGAGATGGTCCACATCCACCTGGACATTTCCTAATGATCATATTGCAGTTAGAAGCGCACTATGTGTGTCGACAGTGGGTCGCTACCTGTAAGGAGAGCCCCCCAACCTCCTTGTCCCCATTGGTCGTATGCCTTCAGCAACGTTGGAGTTGGCTCATTGCCTGAGCCGGCCAGTGCCTCGGCCATCGCAGCCTGGGCGAGTCAGACAAATCATGATTAAGCTTCCGGGAAATTGAGCCACCCACCTTGGCTAGGCGGTTCGGAAAGACCAGCCCGCAGGGAAGCTTAACGGGATCATGCAAGGACGCCATAGTGTGTGTGTGCCGGTGACAGAAAAGGAAAAGCTGAATGCGACCCTGAAAAACTGGGGGTTGCCCGTGATAAGTCACCGGCGGCCCGAAAAAGCAGCCGAGGCCAGAATCCACGTGGAGGTGTTCATGGCGCAATGTGGGGATAGCCGTTAGTATCGAGCCAAGATTTCTGCAGATGCTTATCGGTTCCGGCAGCTAGCACAACAATAAGCATGTGAAGAGCATCATCTAGTTACTTGTACCTAATTAGAGTAAGCAAAAACCATCAGTGAGTTGGAGCCGGTATGGGTCCTAATTACTACCAAGATAGACGAGCCGACTCCAATGATTGCCGAGTCGGTCCGTGCTTATAGGAGAGATCATATGTCAGGATGAAACAGCAACTATCCCCTCATTCTGACCCCAGTTCTGAGCTAATCAGAAAGCATAAGCCAGTCAAGCTTAATGAGGGACGAAATCCGCAGTTGGGGTAAAATCGGAGGAAAATGGTCCCCCGCGTGAAACCTCGGACGACCGGATATCCACAGTCAAGATAGCCGGACATCGGGATGCAGCCTCCCGACCACTCGGACAATGCAGGGTAATCCGTCCGTGGAACCACCTTTTGACAGCTGTGACAGGGCCTTTTCGAGTCAAATCGAGCTATAGCTTCACTCCCGGCCAATTACCGACTTCAGCCCAGTGGAACCGATCGCACGGGGAGATGACGGCGGAATCCATCGCCGATCTGACAGGGCCTGCACAAGCTGCAGCTCTATTGCTTAGCTTTGCAGAAGCTTATCTGTACGGTCCGTGATGGAGAAGACCCTGCGTCTGGGGTGAGACTGTCATCTTATCCCCACTTCACATGTCAGTGACCCAGGTTGCCTAGGTTGATGCATCCCGGTCATATATCACGGTCTGGCCGCGGGACAGCCTGGCCATCGCTCGTGTGGATGTGGCTAGACTCTGTCTGTATAGAATAGATTAAATTGAAATGATCATCAGCAACAGCAGGACAACTAACATGTGAAGCAGTGTGGTGGTGACTCACTGGCAGAGGTCGTTGTCCTTCCCCGCATGAAGATGAATCCCCTCATCACATGACGCTGACTGCAGGTGCAGGGGTATCCATGCCCGATTCGGAAACGAAAACCTCGCGCAAAAGGATGCTAACGGGTCGATTCGGAATCATGGGGTAGACAGATACCCACTGTAATAACTACAAGGGTGATGTCGGAAGATGAAAGAAACTACGAGTTCCGTCTAGCGGGATTCTACGAAAAGGCAAAACTATAGCCCGAAAAAAGATCTGATCATTGAATCATCCGTTTTATCCATCACAAGACCAGCATCTATGCTAACCAAAACTAGTCCGACATCGGTGGTATCCGACAACAGAATCGTCATTAAGAGGGGTCAGAATCCGTGAAAGAATGGGGGTATACAAAAGCGCATCCTTCCAAGCAGGATCCGGGAAACAAAAAGCGCTCGAAAACAGAACAAAGCCAGTATTTTAAGAATGACATGCCAGAAAGCTAAGCAAAGAGACCAAGCTCACAGCTTAGAGTTCTTCTCGGCCTCCTCGGTCAGAGCCTCCAGGGAGAAGGCGCTGGGTCCCAGGCTAGCCAGGATAGAGCCAACCTCCCGCTCCAAGGCCAAGACCTCGGTGTGAGGGTTGTACATGCGGGCCTTGATCCAGGCATCCAGGTTCTCGTCGCTCATGCTGCGCAGGGCGGTTTCGCGGTCGACCTTGGCCTCCTGTGCCGCCCGGATGACGTTGCGGGCCACAACGACAGAGACCTCACGGATGCGGGTCAAGTCGGGGTAGAGAAGGCCACGCTCAATCTCCTCGGGAAGGAGAGCCTTGGAGAGGGCCTCACCCGAGGCGTAGATCATGCTGTCGGTGACCTTGACCGACTTGGAGAGAATGGTACCCAGACCAATACCAGGGAAGACATACATGTTGTTGCCCTGGCCGGGGTAGTAGGTGCGGGTCTCGCCAGCAGTGTTGGTGTAGGACATGGGGGGGAAGGGAGAACCAGAGGCAAACAGCACGCGGCCATCAGTGTTGGTGACGGCGCTCTCGTAGTCACATTCGGACTTGTGAGAGGGGTTGGACAGAGGGAAGACAATGGGGGCAGTGTTCCACTCAGCCATCTTGCGCAGGAGCTCGGGGGTGAAGACACCACCGATGGTAGAAAGACCCATCAGGATGGTGGGCTTCACATGGTCAACAACATCTTCCAGGGTCTTCAGCTGCAGGCCGTTGTTGTCCGTACGGGCAAAGTAGACCTTGTGATCAGCGAGCTTGTCACCACGATCAGCAGTGACAAGACCCTTGGTGTCGACCAGGTAGAAGCACGCGCGGGCCTCATCCTCGGTCATACCCTCGCGGACGAAGAAGTCAACAATCTGCTTAGCAACACCGACACCGGCGCTACCAGCACCGAAGAAGACGGCGCGCTGGTCCTTGCAAGGAAGGCCAGAGCGCTTGACAGCGTTGATGACACCACCGAGGATGACAGCGCCAGTACCCTGGATGTCATCGTTGAAGCAGGTGTAGTTGTCACGGTAACGCTCCAGAGCAGGGAAGGGGTTCTTGAAGTCCTCGAATTGGATCACAATACTGTAACGCGTAAGCAACAATCCAGTCGGGTCGATCATGCATGAGCCACTTACCCAGGCCAGCGCTCGGTCAGAGCAGCCATCAGCTCATCCAAGAATTCACGCTCCTCTTCGGGAGTCACCTTGTCGCGGCGGCTGCCCATGTACAACGGGTCTTCCCGGAAAGCCTTGTTGCTGGTGCCCAGATCGAGAGTCAAGGGCAGGGTGGCCTCGGGGCGAATACCCGCGCAGGCAGTGTACAGAGCCAGCTTACCAATGGGAATACCCATGCCGTTGATGCCAAGGTCACCCAGACCGAGAATCCGGGAACCATCGGTGATACATGTGATTTCCACGTTGGGCTGGGGCCAGTTGGCAATGACAGCGGCCAGGTTGCCGCGATCCTCCCAGCTCAGGTACATACCTAGACGTGCATGGTTAGCGGCCGATTCAGCCCGTGATAAGCACGCTAGACAGGGATTCGCCACACACCTTCGGGCTGCTGGTAGATCTCAGACCATCTCTGGCAGGCTTCTCCAACGACGGGAGTGTAGATGAGGGGAGTCATTTCCTTAGTGTGGTGTTAGCTCATTGGCTTACAATAAAGTGGTTCTGCAGCTGCAGGCTTACCCTCAAGTGGTCCGTGACCAGACGGTAGAACAGGTGAACATTGTTCTTACGGAGAGTGCTGAGGTAGAGGAACTTGTCGATGGGGGTCTGCTTGAGAGCCAATTGAGCGAGGCCTGCAACTCCATTAGCTTCCAACCCCATCCGACCAGCATTCCTCATCTACGGATATACGCACAGCGAGTCTTCTGGGTCTCGTATGACTCCGCACGCGGGGGCGTCAAGCCGTAGGTGCGGAGATACTTGCGAATGTAGGCAGGGTTGGCAGTGTCATAGTTGGCATCACTAGACGTAGAGGAAGGCATTGTCAGTAACAGGGACGGCCGAAGTGAAAATATGATAATGTGTGTCTGAGTCGAGTGTAGATGGTGCCGTCTGAGGACGGGAGGCAAAAGACTGGTACTTACACAGGTGCCGCATGGTTCACCAAGGAGGTCGCGTGGACGGGACGGCTTTGCTGAGCGGGAAATCGAGCCATGGTGGAAGGCTGAGTCACGGCCAGGATACTCTTGGAACGAACACCAACGATATCAGAAGAAGAGGGGAGATTGAAGGAGGCAGCAGAGCTGATGGCAGTGGAGGAGAGGATCAATTGAGGCGAGGAGACGACTGGTGGCAGTCTGATTTTATGTATTCCCTGGGCTAGTCGCATTGAACCCCCCTGAGTAAGAACCCACCGCATGCCGAAGTTCAACCAAGCAAGTGTCTCAACACCGGTCGTGATCTTCTAACGAGGTCGTCGTCAAGACTATGAACCAGGGCCGTGGATTGATTAGGGATGACAGCAATCGGGAAGAATCGGGATGCAAGGGACCACTCAGGATGACCGGGACCGGTACGGTGGGTATCGGGGTACAATGGTTGCATGGCAGCGAACCGTTTCGACTGGGTCGCTGGTCACAGACGCTCTGTGGTGGGAATTATGAAAAAAAGGCGAAGCTTGGGGGGGGAAGGAAAGGTGGAAATTGAACGGGTCAGATTGGGTCAGATTGGGACGGGTGTGGAGTAAACTAAACGGGAGCTCGCTCCGAATCCGACAAATGCGGAGAAAAATTGAAAAAACATTTGAGACGCACAGATTGTTTTTGGTTCTTTTGATTCAGCTCCAATTCATGGTTTTTTTGATGTGAAAGAAGAAAATTCTTAATAAAGGCGCAATAGATTGACAAATCCCGTGAGGGGCTTGGACCTTCCAAATGTTGATTTTCGGTGTTTGGGGGGTGGGAAAGAGAAAGAAGATAATGAGAAAAGTTGAGGTATTTCTCGTTCCAGGACGACGGCTACGTTGTAGTACCGAGTACAGCGAAAACACAACACACGACACACACACACACACACGACCTGTTCGATTTGAGGTGTTTATTGTGTTTATTCCATGTGTTTTGGGTATTGTTGCGGTACTCCTGTTGCTGTTGTTGGTATTTTTGTTTCTATTCCTAATTGTTTGGTTTTCTTTTACACACAATCACTCACTCACTTACTCACTTCCTTCCTACGGAATACACACTTTCTTTCTCTTTCCAAAGTCCGAGTGGGGGGAAGAGGGATCTTCTTCTTTTTTCTTTTTTTCTTTTTCATCTTTTTAATTCTCTTTCCCGTTGGGATTCGGTGGCAGCTGACATACCTACTACGGAAGTTTCCCCTTGTTTCGGTAAAAGATGGTTCTAGATATGGATCCTTCTTGCTCTGTGAATTGTTTGTTGGATAATAATTACAGACCTATACCAGAATTATACCACAACCAAACAGGATTCCTGATAATCCATGCGTATTGTTGGGGAAGCATAAAGTACGAATTAGAGGTGTGAGTTGAGAGAGCTGATCGAGTCACCAGCATCATCAGTCTGGATTGTACGGGGTACTTGTCAGTCTTCTAGCTCATCCAGATGCACTTCGGGTAATCCCTCTGCAACTACTGGCTTACTGTGTACAATTATACTCCGAGCGCCCGAAAGTATGAGATCTACCAGTGTAGAAACTAGCATGGGGGGGTAAAGGGGTTAATCAATTCCAAAAGAATGTGATAGCTATCAACAAGTATATCCTGCTTACGGTGGACTAGTAGTCTCTTAAGTCCAGGACAACACTTCTTATCACCGTCCGCCCTACGACGGAGGTCTATACCCTATACTGTATACTGTCTTACGGGCCCCGATTTCCGAGATGGCAAACCCGATTCCCATTCTTTCTGCTGGTCGGATGGTGGACCCGATTTAGTCAGAATTCAGCGTAGACATCGGAATCACGCAGCAGACGCTAAGCCAACAAGAGCAAAGGGTCCAGCCATGGTGGTTGAGGTGGATCGGGTCTCATGTGGCAGAGAAACAGGCTAAACTACGCCCACTAAGCCAGCTTAGTTGCCTAAGCTAACTGCCAGGCCCCAAGTCTCCAGACGATCTAACTGAACCAGGAAGGATTCTGGACCGGATGTTATTCATGCTGTGCCAGCCATTAGTCTAAGATAGTCCCGCTAACATTCCCCGCAGCAACGCGGCCCGGACAATGGCCGAGTTCGGGTCTTGTCAGCGGCTGCAAAAAAGCCAGCACCAGAACACACACACATACACACGCATACGCACACACACATACACGAATCAGTGTGTGTCTGTAGTAGTACCGCACCTGTGTTTCGTGTCCTGTCGGCCGATTGCCAGATATACACACATATACGAATATCTTCAAATTTTGCCAAAGCTCATAAAATCCCTCAAACTTGTTGGCTTGTCACCCGACATTGACTCGTATTGCCCGGTGTGTGTGTGTTGATCCAATCCACCACGGAGTATTCCTAGCAAGGGTGAATCGTACCCGGAATACTCCGTGGTGCAGACGCAATGCAAAAAGGAAGCTCGTCGCCCCCATCCCAGACTACTTTACCCTTCGAAACACATTGCGCATTACTTGACTGCGCCGATCAGAAATGCGCGAATAAAGGTCAGGCAAAAAAAGAAAAGAAAAAGAAAAAAATTCTTTTATTGTCGGGTCTCCAATTTTGACTCCAAATTCCGCGGTCCTGGCTGCCCAATAATAAAAAGTCTGAAACTTCAAACGGCCTTGCGCCTCGCCGATCGGTCCCGACCGATGGAGCATCCGATGGAGTCGCCTCCTGCGAAACTGCGAAAATCTTCCGTAGCTTCCAGTGAATAATATCTGAAGCAGTAACCCTTCCCTCATGATTGGTCCTCTCCTGCTCGACTTGCTCTCTCGTAGTGGAGAGTAGTATAATTAGTAGTGTAAGTGTGAACCGTGCTGTTTCCGTCGGAAGCACGCAAAATTTCGTCTCCTGCACACGACCAGCTTACGAGGTCGAGGCTCATCTCATTATTAATTGTCAAGTGAGAGAAATTATCGTGGGAGCTAAACGTGTCTAGTTTTGAGCTAGTGATCAATTACTATGGAATTATGATTGTTGTGCACTGTTAGTGCTAAGTATATCCTCCCTAGTCAAAAGTATAGAATTCGGTTACAGACTCCACTCCCATTGGTGCTCTTGCCGATATACTACTTTACTACTATTGTAGTCGCGTGTGAGCTACTACTAATTCTTGTTGATCTCCAACTCATCTAATTAAGATAGCGTGGGCTGTCCTGAGCGATTTCTTAAGCCATTGGACCCTGATGCCCGTTCGAGCGATTTTTCATGTCCGATTTATCCCTCACTTTTGACACGGTGGCTGAAGTTGTACCTCATCCCGCGCATCCATCCACGCAATCATGCAGGTTTTGACCGAGTTACCCACTTCAGCAGTTCCTCGACCAGCCCCGGACCCGAGCTGCATGGATCACAAAGCTTGACTGGTGCTGATCCTTCCATTCCTTGGATTCAGCGGTTTAGCCGCGGGTTATACCTCAGATGCTTCCAAGCACCTCCCGCATTGAACGCCTGAAGAGAGAAAGATTGAAGCTGGGTGACTCTAGCCCATGAAGTGTGTGATACAGGTCATACACACTGGAATCTGAGAGCTATTTACTGTTGGCTTAGTCGTCAATATGTGTGACGATGCTTTCCTAGTTTTGGATCCATCGTATCCCACAGCGGTCAACCTGTTTGACATAAAATCGGTGTGGTGGCACTGTGGCCATACTTGACTCATCGGACAGGACTCCGGAAAGCATGCGATACTCCGCGGCCATCGTTGCTAACCTTGCAGGTGTATGTAACAGTCATACCTCCATGTTATCGGTCCTTGTACAGGCTATTCAGGCAACAGAGATCTCGTTCGCCCTTACGTCGTTGAAGGACTGCGGTGGCAGTGTTTCATTGCATTACACCATCTGGTACAGCTTTGAGATCACAAAGGCCTTGCGTGGTTTACAAGAGAATGTCAAGTCTTGAGATAAGAATATCATGCGATGGTGTATCTATCAGTGAGCCGTCATCGAATCTCTCTCGCAGTCAGCCATCCGGACCGTTGCAGTTGTACAGGGCACAATGGCATATATGATGCTCCGTCTGGGATGATCCAGCTATTACCTGATTACATCTAGACTGGAAGAAGCAATGATTGGGAGATAATAAGGATATCGCGATGATAGGACAATGCCGGCGTGTCACCTGACTGCGGCCGAACCCGGCCAGTAGCGGTGACGCAATGGTGATTAGGCGCAGGCCCGTGATCGAGACATGCAACAACAACCGGGAAGCTTTGCAATCAGCTAACCAGCTGCCGGTTTCCCCTCTTTTCCTGCTTTCATTCCCCATTGTTTGCTCGGCCAGGTTTGCAGATACTCCCCATCCCCCCTCTGTACGTTGTGTGCATTTACCATCTCCATCTTCATCAATCTTCATCAGGTACCTAGCTTTGTGTTTTGTTAAGTCATTCTGGTACGCCAGGCATCCTTCATCATGCCGCAAGGAGAGACGGAGCCCCTCCTCCCTCGCTACAGGGAGGACACGACCCTCCAGCGTCGCCTGCATCAAAAATTACACACATACCAGATGATCCGTGCCCTTTCGGATGGGTACATGCCGTCTACTGAACAAGCTATCATCAATCTGCGCACCTTGTTGGCTTCCGATGTCCTTTCCCCTCATACCCACGATGTTGGCACCGTCGGCCGTCAGATTGTCCGCGACTGCCGCCTCTGGATCCAAGTGTTCATCGAGCTCTTGCAAGAGAAGAATGGTGATGATAAGCTCCAGGAGTTCTTGTGGCACCTCTCACGCTCCAGGGCTTCCATCGACCCCAACAAGATACAGCAGCGAGCCAATCAAACCAAGGCAAGGGCGGATACGAAAGCGGGTACCGACTTCCGTTCTTTTCTGTTCATGCATCAGGCTGTGGGTACCACAGGGCATAGAGTAATGAGCTAACAATTCTGATTCAGCATATGATAGCCTGCGCACTGTGGGAAGCCTACTCCTGACCAACGCGGACTTCCGGCTCTTCGTTGATGATTTGTCGACCGTCGGCCGCCAGATCTTTTCCGATACGGCATTCTCGTTGTCCAACACATCGCAGCAGATTGGAAAGGAGCTTAAACCTTCTCAAGAAGATGTAGATGCTATTCAAGGGGCAGGCGCCGACGAGGGCCGTTCTGCAGGAAACGAAGAATTACGTGAAGAGGCAGCTACTGTAGCGAAAGTCGCAGGCAATGGTGTTGCTCGCACCGGAAAAGACGCAGTTCACAGTGCCAAAGAACACCTAGCCGGACAGGAAAAAGACGCCTTGCTCTATCGGTTAAAGAAGACTGTGATGAACCTTCGGGACCGTTCTGACTATACAGATTCGGTTGCCACATTAGGCCAACTGCTGGGGCGATATGCAAAAGCGTATGCAAGTGCGGCTTCGGATGTCGTCACAACAGCAGAAGAGGAAGTCGATGTCAATAAGGACCTCAAGGAGGCAATGGAACACTTCTGGTTATTGATTCAGTCGTTTGGCGATGCTCAGGAATGGAAAACCCTGGAGGAGCGTTTCAAAGCTGTAATGCAGCACTCGAACAAAGACCCAGAGTTTGAAAAATTCGTCTCTGAGACAGGTTCCTTGGTCGAAGAGATGTTGACTGATCCAAAATTCTTCGATTCGGCCGAAGAGAAGATCGATGAGCTCAAAGAAAAGTCAAAGCAAATCGAGACAGGATCCAGTATCCGTCAGGATGTGGATGCATTCCTGGCACAAGCAAGACGGGCTCTGCGGACGGTTCCGCAAGACAAAGCTGTGTCAAAACTCTTCGATGCGACCAACAAGCTATACAAGGATGCTTGGGACGGCTACAATAGCCGAGAAGGCCAATTACCCACCGACCTGATCGAAGTCTTCTTTCCCCTAGTTCTCCGCACTATTCAATACATACCAATCCCGCGGCTGGAGATATCTGCACCAGAGGTCGATCTATTACTGGAGAGCCTCATCCTAGAACCTGGTAAAACCGTCAATTATTCCTCATTTTTGCCATACCGGATGCATGTTACAACGCGCAATGACATCGACATCGTGAAGAAGCATTCCAAGAAAACCGCCACTGATCTCAAAACCACATTTACGGCAACAGTATGTGGACTAAATATTAGTGCTCAGGAATTCGGATATTGGATGCGGACCCATTCAGCGCTTCTATTTGGCCTCAGAGATGAGGGAATTGCCAGTTTCTACCTGGATAAGCGCGGTATTGACATCTCCCTGGACATAGAGGTTGGAAGAGAGCGGCTGGAACACATCTTCACTCTGCGCGGTGTCCGTGTGCGGATCCACAAGCTGGACTACAAAGTCCACCGCAGCAAGTGGAAGTGGCTCATCTGGTTGACGAAGCCTTTCCTCAAGCACCTAGTCCGCCGAGTCTTGGAAAAGAAAATTGCGGAGAACATTGTTCAGGCTGCTTTCACGCTCAACAGAGAGCTGGTCTTTGCTCGAGAACGTCTGCGAGCGGCACGCATTGCCAACCCTCGGGACCTGGCAAGTTTCGTGCGGGCAGTGCTGGCACGGCTGCAATCGCTTCCCGACACCGACGTCGAGACTCGTATTGGTCTTGAGCCACCTGGTAGCGGTGTCTTCAAGGGTGTATACGCCCCGGGCAGCTTGGTCAAAGTCTGGCATGACGAGGCCTCTCGGGCCCCTGAGGCCATTGAAGAGGGCGATGAGAGTCAGGGACTGGGACGGACCTGGCGAAACGAAGTATTTGATGTGCCGAGAGGTTGAACGTAGGACGTTCGCTCACTTTCATCACGAGTCACGATTGTTCCCTTTGGTCTGGATCAACTGTCAAGGTCCCCGCGCTATAAAAGTGCATATTCCGTAGTTGCTTGAATGATCGACGCCGGTGGGTTCGTAGTCAGGATGCGGGGAATTTGCCATAGTTAATTTCTCTATTTTAGCTAGCAATGAGCGTTGATAGCGACTGTTGTATACAATTTATAAATTCTTATCTGGATCTCCCCATAGAGTGCAGTCCCACGTGACCCGGTCGCGGACGAACAGTAAAGCCGGCCGGCGTTGCGGCCACCTAACCGGTTTATGTGGTTGGCCGAACATCCTCCATCTTCGAGTCCGCGATAACAGACAGCCTGGCCAAACACAACGTCTGCTTCTTGAGGTCTTGACTGATCTTGAGCAGCTCCCGCCAGGGACCAAACATTCCTCAATCCTTACACCTCTATCCGACCCTCTTCCCTCTACCTTCCTCGTCTCTCTTTACCCCAATCTACCTACATACATACATCCGTCCTTCTTGGCCGATCGACATCCTTCTATACTTCCAACATAACAAACACTCTAAAGTATAACCCACGCCGACACCACATCCCTCGCTACAAACAACCACGACACCACCTACTTGAGCTGCGACGTTTCGCAGCTCACAACAACCCATATCACCACATATAATAAATAAACCAAACCGACGCAACCATGTTCCCCACCATGCGAACCGTGGCCCTCTTCGTGGTCCTCACTATCTGTCTCATCCAATTGGTCCTCGCCGCAGAAGACTACTACAAGATCCTAGGACTGGATAAGTCCGCCTCGGAAAAGGACATCAAACGCGCCTACAGACATCTGAGCAAGAAGTTCCATCCGGATAAGAACCCGTTCGTTTACCCTCTCCCTTCTCCCAACTTTCTTTCTTCCATTGGCGCTATTGCTAAATAATCCGGTCAAATAGAGGCGACGAAACCGCGCAAAAGAAATTCGTCGAAATCGCCGAAGCCTACGACGTGCTCTCCACATCCTCCACCCGCAAGATCTACGACCAATACGGCCACGAAGGCCTCGAACAGCACCGTCAAGGCGGCCGACAATCGCACGACCCATTCGATCTATTCTCGAGATTCTTCGGTGGCGGAGGCCATTTCGGACATGCGCCGGGACATCGCCGGGGACCGGACATGGAGCTGCGGGTCGGGTTACCGTTGAGAGATTTCTACAACGGACGGGACTTCTCGTTCGGCGTTGAGAAGCAGCAGATCTGTGATGCGTGCGAGGGTACCGGGTCCGCGGACCGGGAGGTCGTCACCTGCGATAAGTGCTCTGGACGGGGAATGATCATCCAGAAGCACCAGCTAGCGCCGGGCATGTTCCAGCAAGTGCAGATGCATTGCGATAAGTGTGGGGGACAAGGCAAGATGATCAAGAAGCCGTGCCCGGTGTGTCATGGACATCGGGTAGTTCGCCGCGAGGTCGAGACACATGCGACTGTGGAACCTGGAATGGATAAGGGGATGCGACTGGTATACGAGAACGAGGCGGATGAGAGTCCCGACTGGATTGCGGGCGACTTGGTGCTGATTCTGGAGGAGAAGGAGCCAGAGCTGAGCGATGCCGAGGAACATCGTACGGATGGGACGTTTTTCCGTCGCAAGGGCAAGGATCTGTTTTGGAAGGAGGCGCTGTCGCTACGCGAGGCGTGGATGGGCGAGTGGACGCGCAATATCACGCATTTGGATGGACATGTGGTTCACTTGGGGAGGAAGCGCGGGGAGGTCGTGCAACCGTTGTCGGTGGAGACGATTAAGGGTGAGGGCATGCCGCATTACTCGGATGGTCATCTTCATGATAATGATGATGAGGATGAGGAGCCTGGGAACTTGTATGTCGAGTATGCGGTTATCTTGCCGGATGAGATGGAGAGCGGGATGGAGAAGGACTTCTTTGCCCTGTGGGAGAAGTGGCGTAAGAAGAATGGAGTCGATTTGGGTCGCGATAGTGGGAGGCCTATGCCTGCTCCGCCGGTGAAGGATGAGTTATGATAGATATCGATTGCTTAATTCTTGCTCGCCTTTCTCTCTTCCTCTCTCTATCTTTCCCTTCGCTTCACGGGACGTGACATTGTACATTTACTCAGTGGTTTAGATAGCTATCTTAGACGTTCTCTATAGAGAGTATATCGAAAATGGTATCCTTGACGCCCGACGCCCTTGATCATAAAGAATAGGTGTTGTCCCTAATTAGTTTACTGCTTGTGTATAATCATCATCCACACTTCACAATCATTGTTTTCGGAATGGTGGGGGAAACCCATTCTCCTTGCGTCGCAGTGATCCGTTTACATCCGAACCAGAGATCCCATGCCCTCTCAGACCCTGAGATGGCAAACAGCTGCTGTGTCACCGATTGATGATGGTTGCCTAGAGATGCAGTCGATAAGAGATCAGGAGCGTTTCCTATGCGTTCAAGCGTACGGGTAATTCAGCTCTGAAATACCGCGATCGCCGATTCATGCAGGGATCGCGCCTTGCATGCAGACAGATATGAGTGCCACAGGCTCATGATTCGCTGCATGAACAGACACTTTCCTAAGTATACGATTCGTTGGCTGATGTCCCGAGATCTGCACCTAGAGAGGCCCAAACGGAGCCAAATCGCCACTATCCCATAAATTCCCCGACAGACTCTCCAGCGTCTCGAAATCGGGCATCCAGAATGGACTGTCTTCTTCCAGATCGATCCAGGGCGCGATCTGCAATGCCATGCGCACGCCATGGTCCTGGCTGCTAGTGGGTTCAGAAGAAACCTGGGCGGCGGTGTTGGCTGCCGTTGCGTTGTTCATATCTGGTGCCATGCCGCTGGTGGGGTTGTTGCTATTGCTGCATGTGGTGGTGAGGTTGTGATGATCCCTGAACATTCCTGCATTGATGCCACCGCTGCTGCTGTGTTGGGCTGTCATCAGTTCCGCCATACCCACCTTCTTGGATGCGTCGCTGCCCTCTAATTTCTCCATTGCGGCATTGACGAGTAACTCGAATGCGTCCCGGTATTTCTTGACCCATTCAGCGCGCTCGCCCATCACGAATAGGACAGTGGAGCAGGCGCGGATGTCGTTGCTCATCTGGACGGACCAGACGTCGCTTGTGTGGGTCCATAGGGCGTAGAGCAGGGTGATACCAGCCATGAAGATGGTCTGGACGGCTAGGAAGGAGTGCCCGTATTCGAGGGTTTGGTGTAGCTTCTTGTGGGTTTGGCAGGTGTTTCCGGCTGCGCGGAGACAGATGTGATAGTATGGGTCGGAGAGAGGGAGTGAGGGTAGGAATGGCTGGATGAGGAGCCGTAGGGCTCGGTGGTAGTGCAGCATTGGATAGTCTAGGTCGGATCCGGTGAAACGTCGCAGAGCTGACTCCTTCCATTCTTCGAGCTGGAGAAAGAGTCGGTCCATCTTCGAGCGTAAGGTGTGCAGTGGTCGGTCAGCTCGGTAGATCTTGTGCTGAATTTCGGAGTCAATGCGCCGCAGGCGCATGAGGAATATGGCAAATGTCAGGGTAGTAATTCTAGTCGGAGCTGGAGGGGCGGCTAGCAAGGCCGGATCGCGGACATCGTCGTCAATGTCTGCAGGCAAAGGAAGGTCGATGTGTCTGTCTGCGATGCTGAATGGTCGGCCCAGGGACATCGACACGACACGTTCGAGATAGTATACAGTCCAGAAAAGACGCCGCCGCATTTGCGCAGTGAAGGGATCCATGTTGATCTCGTTTGCTTTGCGATGCAGTCCAAGGTCTATAGCGGTACGCATGGCCAGGCCTACCATGTACCACATGCCCTGACCAGACGCGGAGCGAAGGTGATACACAATCAGCAGGGCCATAGCCTCAATATTTTCTATAGATCGCATTTCGCACATATTCGGTAGTTGTTGCAAAGCGGTCATATAAAATCGCTGGCGAGGTGGTTAGAACAAATAATCCCGCACCACAAGAGCAACATACCTCAGGAGTGGTATACGAGTAAGTTTCACTTAACTGGATCGATGTAGCTCCGATGGCATATACAAGGTACAGCTTGAATATGCCCACCCGTTCCTCCTTGGTCAGCTCCTCTCGCTTCTTCTGCGCCAGCCGCCAGCGCGCCTCATGCAGTCGCCACAACTCCGTGCGGTCGAGAAACGGATAGCGAACATGGATCCGGGTGAGATAGGCATGAAGAATCCTGGATCCCATTTCATCGCTAGGAGGCTCGCTGCTTTTCACCAACACCTCCTCCACTCGTGGTGGTCTCGTTCGATCATTGACATGACCAGCCCTCTCCCCTGGAGGCTGAGGAGGGAGACCCGTAGACCCTTGTCCCGCTGCAGGTCCGGATCTACCTGATGACGCTGCTCGAGCTGAAGACAGGGCCTGGTTCCATATTGTGGCTTGGACCATTTCCCCAAGATTCGTAGCTAAGGAGAGGCCCGAACTGGAACCTACGTATGCAGGCGCTTCCGACGAGTTAAGTGCAAGGAATCCCACCAATTCTCCGACGGCATTTTGATCCAGACCAGGGGTCGGGTTACTGGGAGTCTCCGGGTGTGGAGGAGACAGGAGTGCAGCAACTGGATGGGCGACATGGCTGCTGGCCCGGCTACTCATGGGTTTCGACTCTAACTGGGACTCAAGGTAGGCGATGCGATCCTGCAACGCACGGGTATATCTACATTTGTCAGTATTCCACAACGAATGTATTTCAGGTCAGGTGGAGGAAAGGGGGATCCCACTCGTTTTGAGTGCCATTCTCCTGTCGTACGGTGGCTTTGTCACATATCGCCCCGGCCTTTTGGCAGTTGGAGCACACAGGGTAGTCATTGTCACACTAAGGCTTGACCATTAGCATTGACTGATGCCCCTGAGTAACATTCTAGAGACAACTACAACCCGGACTGATCTCCAAGGATAGGTGGATCCGTCTACTGACTTTCTGCTTTCTAGTCTTACAGCGCGTGCATGCCGTTCTGCCGCGCTTCCGGGGATTGTAGTCCCGCGAAGGTGAAGAAGAGGTTCTGGTGGGGGTCGAAGTGCTCGCAATATCCATACTAGTTTATTTCATATTGTCCCTGATACAGAAGAAGAGGAAGAAGAGAAGTTAGACTCGCTCGACAATCGGAAATGTAACAGAGCAGAAGATGAGTCAGGAATAAATGGAGGAAGAAGTTGGGAAGCTGCTCGTCCCCGCCAAGACATCTCGGCTCGACCCGCCAGTTAGCGCCTGGAGCCATTAATTAAATTAATAGTACGAGAAAGATAGGCACCTCGCGTGGGTTCCTCTACATGGATTACTCGTCTGTATTTGCACTATCATGTGTATTTCCATAATATTATTAAGGAGATATTCAAGAAGAGTATGTCATATACCAATGGATGCGTATCGCCGCAGTGGACTTTTTGTATCGCTGAAACGCCATCTATGCCGGACTTGTATCATAAGTAGATTCATTGCATCTCATAACCACCTTACGGCTCTGGTTCCGCTTTCTTCTCGGAGCGAGACGCACTCTCCATCTCACCACAGGCCTGGGATTCAGGAACCTGCTCCGATTGGGCTTCACTATCCCCAGCTGCAACCTGCTTCTCGGCCTGTTCCTGGGCCTGCTCTTGCCGCCGTTTCTCTTCCTCTTGCCTCTTCTCTTCTTCTATTTCAAACTGATCCTTGGGCCTCTCCAGTCCCCGGTCGCGAATAAAGACACATGCGAGGAGACAGACTCCCATCAGCGGGACTTGGAAGATGAACACGGAGTGAGAAGCCTTGGCATATGCGTCAAGGATCTGCTCCCAATCTGCATCGGGAATACCGGCCCTCGACGGGAGCGAATAGGATGAATCAGCAATATCCCTATATCCCACAGGCAGATTGGAGCGTAACGTTGCCTGCAAGATCGCAGCCGAGATAGCCAGACCACATGCACCACCTAGGCAGCGGAAGAAGTTCCGGTCCGAGATTACGACAGCTCGCTGGGCCTTCGTACAATGCGCCTGAAAAGCGACCATGGTCGGTTGGAAGACCCCTCCAACGCCTATACCAGCGATGCCAACGATGACAGCAATAGCTCCTGGGCTGGTGTGACGGTCAAATAACAGCATCAAACCGGCGCCACTAAATTCAATGTCAGATTACAAGTATATAACGATGGGCAAGACACCGGCCGGTCACTTACAGTGTCCAGAAGAAAAACCCAGCCCAGATCACCTCTCCGTAACGTTTACGCCGGGAGATGTACTGGCCAGATAAAACGGAAGCCACCGATTGACAGGCGACCATTGGGGCTGTGAGTGCTGCAGAAACAATCGGGGACCAGTCTCGAGCGTTTTGGTAATACAACGGCAGGTAGTAGAGAGACGACTGGTACACAGCTCCAAAAAGGAAACTCTGCAAGAACAAGGTACAGACCACTCTGTTCTTGAAAAATACCACTGTTCAAGGATTAGCAGCCGGGTCTGAGTATCGAAGTTCAACTGGTGACATACTAGGAAGCATAGGCAACACAGCGACTTTCCATTCAACTATGAGAAACGCAATCAAAGCGCAGCCCGCAATGGTGAGCATGCTAATCACCATCGCCGAATCCCAGTTGAAGTAAGAGCCGCCTCCCGATATAGGGATCAACAAAAAGATTATTCCAATGGACGAAGACAAGATACCCCAATAGTCAATCTTGCGGGCATTTTTGCGGAGGCTGTCCTTCCGCGCATTATTGGGAATGAGGAAATAGCCCACAACAATGGAGCATGCAGAGAGCGGAGAAATGAGCCAGAAGAAACCTCGCCATGTCGAATCCATGACGAATGCTGCGGCGATGAACGGCCCGATAACGTTGCCCATCCCCAGGGCCGCACCCAGAATTCCTTGGTATTTGCCCCGGTCTCTGAGAGTGACGATATCTGATACAATGATCATTGTTAGGGAGGTGACACCGCCGCCAGCTACACCAGCCAATCCTCGAAAGACATAGAACATTGGAGCATTCTGAGATAGACCGCACAGTAGATCGGCAATGCAAAGGAGTGCCAAGGCACACAAGTAGACTATCTTTCGGCCGAAGATATCAGACAACCGACCATAAAGCACCGTAAACATGGTGTTCGCAATAAGGGACGATGTGCCTGCCCATGAGATGGTATCCTGGGCGTTGAGATCTCGGGCGATTGTGGGAAGAGTAACGCTGATACCATTTTGATCAACGAAGGTGATAAGCAGAGAAACTGCGAGCCCCGTAAAGACAACCAGCAATTGCCCGATAGGCAAGATGTTAGTCTGGTCGTGCAAGGCTTTTTCCGCAGCCTGTTGTCGATTCATTCTGTTCTGTTCTGTCTATGCCAATATAGAATTTATGAAGGCGGGAATTCCGAGCATGGTATTATAGAGAAGACGGATGGAAGAATGTAAAAAATCGGGAAATCAATATTGACCAGATTGGATATCTCTCAGCAACTGAGTCTTGTCGACAGGGTGTGTGTACGGCTTCAGGCCATAGACACCAAACAGATATATATGCAACAACTGATAAGAACAGCACGGCACAATATATGGGACGAGAAGTGTTGGTTTATCAATGGTTGGCCGCAAGCGTCGTCCGAGTCTTTAACCTGTCAATTTCATAGGGGATCATCGGAGGCACCGCCGAGCACCGTCGACCGAGACCCAGCATTCTTGCCATATGGCCCACTCCACAGGGATAAGATCCAACGGCTCTCATTGGTTCTTTTACCAACCAAGCCGTGGCAGCGGCATCTTTCCGCGTCGGGTTTGCCAGTCAGTTGGCGACAGTCGTAGCAAAAGTGGATCTCCCCTGTCGGAGGTTGGAAACCGGCTAATCGGACATCCGAAAAAATTGGTCGGCCCAAGTGCCCGCACCCGCGATAACATCATAGATAACTCTTTCCTGCACCTGGTCCAAACAGGCCGATCCCGATCCTGATCCTGTCTCATCGGCCTGATTTCGAACATGACTCACAATGAAAGAGACCGCCAAGGTTCAATACCGTAAATTTTCTAACGACTCCTGCAAGCTGCGGCCGATGTCTTAGACCCAGACTCAGCCGGTCCTGAGCATCGACGTAGAGAACCCATTTGCCGTGTTTGTAACTAGGCCAGCTAATCATTTGGATGATGAAGATGAAGGCGGCAGGTAGTATTCGGGTTTGCAATAAAGTCCATCCTGGTAAAGAAAACCGCATACACTGTCGATGCCCTGAGTTCGTACATGATCGTCAATTGAACAGGAATTGTCTCCAAAGGGAGGGCAGTGACAAGTATCAACCTGCGAGGCATATTGTTCCGCACTATAGCGTCTGAGCTCACTCTACATCGTACATATGTCCTTGAGAGACAGCGTTGCAGCGGCGATTTGCAGGGGTGTATGCCAGTCACCCAATCGGATGTGCAGCAACATACCGCAAGGTTGCAGACGTGACCGCGATTCGTCACGAGCCGTAAGGTTAAGGCAGATCCGAGAGACGTATCTAACGCTCTTTCTGATCGGGGCATAAGGAAAAGGGAGCTTTGATCGCCCCAACTCTATACAGAGTTATGGATGCGCATGTGTAAGTGGAACTTCCATGGTTCTTGCTGTCCAAGGCTGCTGTACGCCACGTGTGCTTGCCACAGAGGTACCTTCAAAAGCTGGACCGCCTCCGGCGCGGCTACTACCATCACTGTTTTGAATCGATTGTATCGAAGGACCCGCACTGGCTGAAGTTGTGCCCTGACTAGGAACAGTATGCTGGGGGGCATAATGCCCACCAGTGACGTTGCCGTGATTAGGAAAGAAGCTCTGGTTTGGTGCACCACATGTGGCGCAAGTAAACTCGATTTTGAAGTTGGTCAGAACGAATGGTGGGCTGGTAAGCTGCCCATCATTTGGTCGCGGTTGAGTCGGATTCTTTGGACGCCCAGCGTCCGAAGGTGGTGCTGGATCAGGAGCAGGGACTGAATAAGGAGACTGCTGGGAACTTGCAGGGTGATGCAGGCTATGACCTAGGGGTGTCTGTTCTGGTGACAGGACCTCAGCCGGCGGCGCTTGTTGTGTGGGCTGCACCTGGTGATGTACCTGAGGCGGCGGATGTACAGGTTGGCTGTGAAGTTGTGATGCCGAAATAGCTTGATCCCGGTGAACCTCATCTTGAGGTATGTTTTCCATGATGGTGGTTTGGAGAGTGTCTGTAATCCATCTTTGACTAGAGAGACTGCCGAAAGTCGAACTCTCTGCCTGACTCTCTAAAGGAGGCGGTTGGCTGTCCTGTCGGTCATCTCCACTAGAGTCATGAGTGTTGGTGCCCTCGCTCTGGTTTTGCGCTTCATGTTGCTGTAGGCGGATAAGAGCTCGTTGCGCTTGTCGCATTGAGATGTCATAGCCATGGTATCGTTTCACAGCGTCCACAACGTCTTGCGCCCTGATTTTGTTTTTCATGTCGAATAGCTTGGGGATTTCAGTCAGGAGGAACCGCACATGCGATGCCTCCGATCGAGCTGGTGTCTTCGAGGTTGAAGTGGCATTGCGACGACAACTGTGGCTGTCCTGGAGGCTGCTGATGTAAGTTGCATTCTTGTTCGCGCGGCACACAACACGAAAGTAGCAATTGTTCGAAGATCGACAGCCGATGACAACGCTTTTCTTGTTGCTTCTGGTCACTCGAAGCTCCCAGTGTTGTCTCACGGAAATACTTCGAACCAGTCCTTTGAATTCCTCCAGCGAGCTGAAACGTTGGCCCACGTGGAGCCCCGAGTACATCTCCGCCATCACGATGCAGAATGGTGTCGCGAGCGGAACATAAGCAGGTCGGTGTCGACAATGATTTCCATCAGTGAGGCGTTCTGACTCATGTGATTCTGAAGACAGCGATGAATTCCTTGGGCGATAAATTCGGCATTGTTTGGCGCGTAAAATGCAAGATTTCTAATTCCCTATGACGATCCCAAGTCTGACAACCATAGCCAATCAGGGAAACATAGATAGAGCCGATCTGAACCGTGAGCCAATGGAAGTTGAGCGACCAACAGCTTCGAAGTGGGAAGCAGCTGTAGGGATGACTGAGACCCTCCCAGGGTCCGTTGACCACCTGCCGCAGTGATTGACAAGTGAGATTGGAGAGGTGAGATGAGGAGAAGGAAGCGCAATGAATAGTAGTATCAGATCGGAAATAGGAGAGTGGACGCTGCCCGCATTAAATTGCGGGCGGGAGGAGCAGCTGAAGGTCGGCGTCCGCCTAGCGCGGATCCCCCGACCGCTCACATCGGCCCATCCGGCCTTTTTCCCTTTGAAGGCTTGCACCATCTTCACGCGGCCACCGAGAAGAGGAGAGACGCGCGATCCATTTCGACTCCTCCCCGACGCAGATTTGCATTTCCCCCTGACAAATACCCTATTTTATTTTTACGACCATAATGATGTCTTACGGGTTATTGGATCAACCAGATGAAGGTCGAGTGGTTCTAGAAACACGCCCCGTTCCTTACACCGTGCTAATGTAATGCCCTTCCAGATGGTCTCCACAAGTCGCGCCTCTTGAACGTCGAAGAAAAGCCTTTCAAGCGGATTTCAAAACGCCTCCTCAACAATGACTCCATCGTAGTGTCCAACGCAACGCTCCCTCCCACTCCTCCACCAGATGGTGCAGACGACGATGCGACAGCAGCTGCAGAGGCGGAGAAACAGAAACGGCTCGAGGAATGGCGCCATTTCCGTGAAGATGTTGCTTTGGATTTTGCCGCCTTCGAAGGCAGCATCGCGCGCATCCAGTTCCTTTTGACAAGTAATGAGAAGGAGCGCGAGCGCTATGCGACCGAGAAGCTTCGAATCCTTGATACAATGCAATCGGTGCGTGACAATACAGCAGAGCTGCGGGTACAGCTCGAGGAAGCCCAGCGTCTACTAGCATTGCGCAAAAGCTACGATGAATTGGCAGAGAAGATTACTAGCAACCGACTCTTGAAGCCGCGCGAAGATCAACAAGCCAATTTACAAAAGCTACAGGCGGAAATCACTGAGCTGGAGAAAGAGAGTAAAGACTACGCACACACCTGGTCTGAACGGCGAGAACAGTTCGGTCGCATTGTTGAAGAAGGGATGCAACTCCGTCGGCTCATCCGTGACGAGAAGGAGGAGGTCGAGCGCAGAGAAGGCATGCAGGAGGAAGAAGATGGAGATGACGGGGATGTTCCCTCCAAGGGGAAATCCAGTGGAGCTAATACCCCTCGTCACGAGTCAGACAGTCTGACTCCTTCTCAACATGGCCATGATGATCTTGGGCGATCACCAGCAGGCTTGCAAGTGGAAAAGACGGGTACTGCCGGTGCGGTGTCACCTTTGCGACAAATGACTGCGGTGGACGACGAGAATAAGATTACCCCCGATCAGGACACCTCAATGGAAGATGAGGGTGAGGTCCCCGAAGAGCTAGAAGAAGGGGAGGAAGTCCAGGATGACCGTGCAGACAAAATGGACACTACTTGATTATCGGAGAATTTTCTCTACCACACATTGAGCAAGGAGTTCGGTTGGTGGCGTTCGCATTAGGCTAACTATCACAATGCAACAATGGCTTTGCTTTTCTCAGGGGCAATTTATTGAATAATTTTCGTGCTGTGGATTAAGTACATGTGCCAGTAGATGGAAAAATGAGCTATCTCAGGCGATCTCCCGCTCCGCTGTTCGGGCTTTGGCGATGGCTTCCTTCGCAGCATTAATATGCTCGACATTACTTTCGGGGCCTTTCTTTCCTTCCTCAACCTAGCAATAAATTTAGAATCTCAGTCCTCCTGACAGCACAAGATAAATTGTACATAGTAGCATGTAGGAAATTTGTCACTCACCAGCAAACTATTGAGCTTGGCTATAGCGTCCTCAATCTTCTGCTTCAATGTCGGGAGGACCTTTTTGGTTTCCTCGAGAGCCAGACGCTATCAAAACAATTGTCAGCGATCTCCTTTATGCATATCGACCATACTAAGTTAGTTACTTACCTCCTGCCTCAATGTGTACTCTCTGTTTTCGTCATCGCCGCCCTCCTGGGACTCCAGCTTCTTAACTCTTTCCGTCTGCTCCTGCAGCTCACGGTGGTACGAAGCCTCTTCTTTGACCAGGCGCTCGACAGATGCCGTGGCGATCTCCAATTGAGAGCGAGGAGCCATGATGATCGACACTATTGAGCCGGAATTAGAGTCTATTGCACTTCTGCGGATAATAAGCCCTAGGACAATAGCATTTCTCCGTGCTGAACACAGAAATAATGAGATTGTGGCCTGACTCTAGCTTAATGACTCGAGGCGGGAAGCTTTAGGAGCTCCGACAGGTGCCAAACGAGACGTTGCCAAAAATGGCAAACAATCGTACTTAGTAGTAGTTGAACTTACCTGGACAGTACTTTTTGACTGGGTAGGTTTTTGGGGGAGGGTAAGCAAATGTTCCCAGGTCAAGTGTGGAGAATATAGCTCAGGGAGTTTGAAGGTGCTCTGAACTTGCTAGAGGAGTTTACTGCGTAATGCTGCTCTTGCTCGTCTGCCCCTCCGCGATGATGCTATAGAGGAGCAGTTTGCAGTGTTTGTCCGAGTGGAGAAGGTGGGACAGCACGTGACATACAAGAAAGATGGATTGGGTCAATAAGGAAAGCAACCCGACCAGCAAGTAAATAGTTACAGCGTGCTACTTTGCGATTCATCCATCTCCGGTCTGGACCGAAGAAGCGTGGAATCTGTCATCATGCATATTCAAGGGATATGATCGTCTGATCAGGACTAGCAACTCAAGGGGTATTCCATTAATTATTCTGCGAACATATGATCTAACAGCCTTTCTCCAACACGTTGTGTTATCTGGCTCAGTGATGGCATACTATCCATGGCAATAATGCAGTCCTCCTTCTCTTGATGGTGCGTCTGTGGCAATAAGAAGCATTCAGCAATTGCTACAACAAGCGAGTCAAAACATAGAAACACCCATCAATACCATCCTTCATCTTGATGCAGGGAACTTTCTAGGGGTTCAGAAGGGTCTTAATTCAAAGGATGAGACTCTGTCTGAAGGGGCTTGCCGTTCAAATCTTTGGACTTTGGCATCTCAGCAAACCATGACGGTGGCGCTATCCCGGTCTGTTCATGGATTGTACTTAAGATAGGAGGGAGGCCCTGCATAATATTTCGAATCGGTGCCATCGCATCTGGCGAACCGTTTCCATGGTCTGTTCCTTTGTCAGAATTCGTGATAGATTTCCCTAGAAGACATGCCGGCAATACTAACCTCCGGTATTCCAAGTGGTGATCTTCGGCTGGAGGCCACTGATGGCACGACCATTGGCATCGGCCAACCTTTCATAAGTGCCAGACTCCAACATTCTGTACTGCAGGAACGCCTGAGGACCACCGAGAACATCAACAAGCGCACCGTATGCCTTTGCCATCTCGAGGATTCCTTCAGCTTCTCGCTTTTGAGTGTAGAAAGCTGCATCTGCGTCTTTGCTCTGGCGATAATCTATGGAGAAGTCAGCATTAGTCTGTCGCTGAAGGTCATTGACAACTTACAGGTTGCGTCCGCTTCCATTTTGCTCTTGTACAATTCTGCATCCGCCGCCTTCTGTTCCGTATAAAAGGCAGCGTCGGCCTCTTCCTGGGAAGACTCACGCTCAACCTTGCTTTTTGTGACCTGCTCGGCTCTGAGACGTTCCAACTCCGTCTCTGCGCGCTTGCTTTCCACTTGTTTCTGCAACTCAGCGTCTCTCATTTCCGTCTGACGCTGAGCTGCGATCTTGTTAAGTTGGACATCAGCATCCAATTCAGTTTTGCGGTTCGTAAGCTCTGAGTCTGCCTTGGCCTTCTCCGCCTTGCGCTTTGTTTCTAGAACAGCGGTGTCGGCATCAATCTTGGAAATCTCCTGCTTGGTCCTGCCCTTCTTCTCTGCCTCTCCAATTTCACCTTTCATTCGTGCCTCTGCAACATCAATCTTAGCTTGGTTGAGGGCTCCCTCGTGAGCCTTGCGACTCAAAAAAGCAAAATATTCGCTTCCAGGGGTATCTTGAAGCTCCTTTACGTTGGCATTATAACTATGATTTATCAGAATTGATGATACCACCTCAACAGGCTGGAACTTACATCCTTAGGCCGAATTGCTGGAGTTCATTTTGAACGTTCTCGATCACTTCCTCAGATGTTAGCAAAACAGTGACTCAGTTAATTAGCATATCGCCACTCACCTTTCGTCTTGAATATCTGTCTCTCCTTGAAGATTTCCTCCATGGACATGCTAGAAACAATCACTCGTGTTTCACCTTCGATGATTCCTCGAACGATATCCTGGACATGGTTCTGCTTTGCTTTGCTATTCAGGTCCCTCTTTTGGGCAGGATCAGCCTCGTCTGTACAGCCCGAAAGAAGCAGCGCATATTTCCTGAGTGCGCCCGGCTCATTGTCAGGGCCTATGGTAAACACTGCTGGCAGAGAGAACTGCAGCTTCTCGATTGTCATAGCCTGTAAGCTAAGCGAGAAATCATACGGTGCTACAGATATTCTCGAACACTATTCATGAACATGTCAGCTATGCTCTTGGCACTTCTCCTGGTTGAACCTTACCCGCTGAAGTGGCCACACAAATGCCTTCTTGCATACTTTGATGTCATCAATCCCGGCTCCAGTGAGCACAAGATATTCGCTCGGTCGAGATATCGCGTACCTGTAGCATGCATGCATAAGAGACAAGTTTCGACTTGCATTGATCTAGAGACTTACCACATGGCTGCGGTTTGTGGAGGCTTGGATGATATTATAGTTCAGTATAAAATTGCTGTGAATGGTACTGTCGATCTTTCTTGCTCGAACAATTTGATGAAGTGTTGTACGCTAATCCTTGAGAATATGGCAGGAAGTTGGCTCATGGCACGAGGACGTCTTTATATCCCCTCGTCTTTACATTACGCTATTACTACAACATCTGTTCGAGCCTTCCAGGAACCGAGGACACCAGGGCGCAGTCATCCATCGCGCGTATGACTTTCATCATGAACTCTGTGTACGAGTTTACGAAGGGCAACTTCCACCCACAATGATGAACTTTATACCATCAGAGTAGTGATCAGTCTCCAGATATGATTATAGTATGAGGCATAAAAAGCTATACAGAGCCTTGGCAGCGAGGCTATGCACTTGCCGCAATGCCCGATGGGGCGCATTACTGGCCAAGCCCGCCTCACTTTTCAGTTAGGTAAACAGCAAGGCTGCGGAGATGTATTCCGGGGAGGGCCCTATTATACGGGCGGATAATGCCACGATAACAAGGCTACTCGGCCGGAGGTATAGATCATTGCGAGCAAATGATGACGGGCCATTCCCTAGAAGGATAACCAATCACAGGGCGACTGCATATACAGGGGTCAACAACAACCACATTCAGATGTAGCCGTATTAAAGCATCTAGCACAGCCAACATTTTATGGGCCTAATATTCTGAAGATAGCTACTATTGTAGTTGAACTCACTCTCCATTGTCCGCAAGGTGAACGGATAGCATCGTCTTGGGCGGTGAGCCTCCAACAGTCGGCAGAATCCGAGCTTCCGCCTGACTTGGCCTCAATGAACCAATGAGGTCATGACGAGACAGCTGTCCGCCCTGAGCCTGACGCAGACGCATTTACCACGTACAAAGGCTCGATGGCCTTACGTTCATCTCATCCTGATCGTCGGTGACCATCTCACATGCCTTCTTCAGATGCCTCTCACTTCTTCCTTATATCCGATATTCCTTCCATGCCACTTTTTTGGTTATTTTTTAGTGCCCATCCCGATAAACCACCATGCCGCCACCATCACTTTTGCAGCTCTGCACGGCGACTGCGATTAGGAACGTGAAACGTATGCAACGCCCAATCTCACCTTCAGAAGACCTCAACAGGGTACTAACAATCGACGCTTATACAGAGTTAAACGACATCGGCAACATTCCCTATGTACTTGCTCGACCATTTCTACTGAAAGTGGAGAGTCCTGAGAAACTGGTGAGTCTTTAACGGAAATCCCCCGTCCATCGTCAGTGCCCCCTTTGACTAACTGTCAAACTCACCCCACATTACAGAGAACTCTGGAGCTACAGTCCCCACATTTGATGCGAGATGACGAAGAACTCTGGCTAGAGTTTATCAAGAGAGATATCCCGCGATGGGACGAATACGATCTGCCAGAGAAACCCGATTGTTGGTATGACGTATATTGTGACCTCCGGGAACAAGTCCAACGGGCAGTGGAAGAGGATGCTGAAAAGCTGAAGATGGCTCTAGATGGCATCAGCTCGGAGCGTCAGGAGAAGAGTGCCAAACTCGTTACCGACCGACGAATCATCGGTCTTCCCCGAGAGAGGCCGACCGCGAGGCAACGATATGCTTCATACGATCGGAGATTTGGCGGCTCACCAACGTCGTCATCCTCAATGCCCCCCTGGGCTTTTGGTAGGCCGAGGGAGACAAAGAAGAAGAATAGCATATTCACGGCGACGAAGAGGAATAACGTTCTTGCTGTGCCCACAAAGCACCTTAATAACAGAGCTACCCAGGTTAGACAGGCTCCGCGCTCTCTTATCGAGGACCATATACGTCCTGCTGAGCCCCCTGTCGCTCGACGCAAGGAGGCCCCAGCTCTGAGAGTGCCCGGTCGGTCACGTCCCCAGATGAGTGCGCCCTCCGTGAGTCAGAATAGTCTCGAAGTTAGCCCCAGCTTGCGGGAAAGAGAGGCTCGCTTACGAGCAATAACCCAATCGCATAGCCCTGCTACAGCCAGTAGGCCTATGGCAGGAAGAAGTGCACAGGCATCACAGCCAACAAGAGGCCCGTCCGAGTCTCTATCAGGGGTTGCAGCCAAGAAACAGACCTCCCAACCTCTCGGTAACAGTGCGACTGGCTCTCATCAGAAGTCTGCCGTAGAGGACATGCCAGCGTCTCCGCCACAGCCACCCCGTCCGGCAGTGGTCCGCAAACGTCCTGCCCCGAACCTCTTCATTCAACCAAAGAAGAAGAAACTGAACTGATTGGACATATGCTGGTCCCAAGAAAGTCAACCTGCATTATTAGATACACAAATCACTCATAATATATAGGAATGGTGTTTAGTACTGGCGTGAGTCTGGTTCATCGTTTCAGCTGATGGCGTTTTGCAAATGATACCACAGAAGGCGTTCTTTCGATCTCATACACCTGGATATCGCAGGCTCAGATCAGGTGCTATAATAGGCATTTTGCATGTTCCACCAGGGATCTTACAACTTATATCGGTAAAATGCTGCGCAGCAATATGTTTGGCGAACTCAATGGAGTGCAACCTTTGGTTCTCGAGCATATCATCCCTCTTCTCTATATCAATGATGTTTATACCCTCCTCTTATCACATACACAGGCTGCCCACTCAGTCTTATCATATATAAGAAACCAATCACTAATATTAACCCCCACTCCCCTCACAGGGATACCAGATAACCAACTCCACTAATCCATCTCCATCTTCTGTAAAAAGTATGTAAATAACTGTCATTACTGCATTGTTGGTTTGTAGCTCATTAAAACCCCCTGCACCACCCCAGGATCGAAACCTACATGCATGCTCATAGCCCTGAAACAAGAAATCAACGCTACAAAGCGTTCAGAATACCGGCCCTGAAGCATCATACAGATATCTTCCTCTTTACTCCATCCCCCCTCTGCCACACCACACACATTCACAAGCATCCACCACGCAGGGCAAGAACAAGGTGTAGCGTGGCACCACCTTCCAGGTTATATTCCGAAGCAGTCTTGTCGTCGGCCCTATGGTCACAGAAGTCTCTCTATTAGCACTGGTGACCCATAACATAGCGATTATACATCCCCCGGGAGTAGGGATAGGGACACGAGAGTATGCGTACATCTGCTTTCCACCGAAAATCAGTCGCTGCTGAACAGGAGGAATACCCTCTTTCTCTTCGACGCGCTCCTTTATCCGGGAGACCTGCGTATTGTACTTGTTAGCTATCGATTGCGCGAAGAACATATCAGTAGGGTAGGTGGGTGGCTGGTCGTGTGCAAGCGGAGCTGGTTGTTGCAGCCGGCTGGTTTAAGCCAGCTAGGCTAGCTAAACAATCACCACGCGCGGATGGGCAAGATCGCAAGAATAAATATGTCTGTGAAGGGATGCGTGTATGTATGTACCTTGTAATCAGGCTCGATGTCCAACTCGATCTCCTTTCCGGTAAGGGTACGGACTCTGTTGAGGTTGACAACCGGTTAGCATTTGCTATCGCGACAGATGGGAGGCTATCTGCGTCATGGGGGGCGGAGGACAACAACTCACTTGATCAACATTTTTGAGGTTAAGATAGATAGCGACTGTAAGGTATTCGTAGAGTTTAAGTTGCTATAGTAGAGGAAATAATAAGACCGAGTAATTTCAAGGAACAAAGACGCTCTAATATAATAGTAGCGAAGAGAACGACGATGGTGGTGGTGGTGGTGGAGGTTGTTGTTGACTGGGCTCAGCTGGTGACGGAAAGCTTCGGCGGGGTTTTTGGTGGGGCATCAAAATAACTACGGAGTAAGCCGCTTCAAAGTAACTAACTACTACTTTGGCCCGGCCGAGATGAACGTCGGGGCTTGGGTTGTATGATGATTATGATGTGATGATGTGGTTTTGTTTGATCATATGAAATAATTGCGAGTTTCTTCTACTTGTTAAATTGCAAAGTTCAACGCTAATTGTTCGAAATATGCTTTGACTGTTTGTAATGGTCTCGATGTACCCTTAACGGGACTGGGATATATATAGCACCAGCCCCTTGGCGATCTGTTATCTTACTCAAACACCTCTCAAATACCACCATTCTACCGAGTTTGCTACAAAAGCACACTGTAAATAGGCGTCACATCCTGCACCATGGGAAATACTGTCGAAGAAGCCAATCCATTTGACGTTCTCATTGCAGAATGTCAAGATGACCCAGTACAACACCCAACAGCTCTTTTAAGAACAACATTCCTGACAAACCCGATCACAGAAACAAATCCAAGCTCGATATGAAGCTCACCGGTCCAACCGCAATGTCCAATACAGAGAAAAGCTCCTCAGCCCCGATTTCAAAGGCTGGCAGATTGACGATATTCTGAAAAAGTTGCATGCAAGCGCCAACTGCGAAACACTGCCTTTTGTCGATCCTCGGCATAACCTCACACTATACGCTCGACCCCCGCAGCATATCCGGGACTTGGTCGCTGAGGTCCAACAGGCCATTCGAGAAATTGCCCCAAGTTAGTTCTATCTTGCCTTTGCGGGGCACTCTCTGTATCCCTTGTGCTGTATTGCCTGGTTCAACTGATCGGTTCCATTTCACCCTTTTGCTAGGCATATGGTTCACGCCCCCAGAGCAATTGCATATGACTACATTAGAGATCGCCAGCTGTCGACCTGAGCCGGAGGTTGAAGGATTGGTTTCTCATCTCCAGGATAGTGGCGTTGTGCCGAAGCTGGTGGATTTTCTATTTCATCATCGAACACGGCTGGTCAAGCCTATGATCAGTTACGATGCAACTGCCATGGCGCTGAGTTTTGTCCCTGCTGCTGGAGAAGAGACTACAACTGCCCACGATGTGGACGGCGATGGATACACTTATCACCATTTGCGACGTGATGTTTCGAGTATTGTCACAGCGACGGGATTACAAATGAAGCCGAGGTATATTGCACTCTCAGCACATATTACAATTGCGCGGTTCATCACCCGGGACGGATTTGTGATAGACAACCCCGATAAAGTGGAAGACGAAGCGGTGGACCATGCGCGGGTGGCCGCACTGGTAGAGAGGGTGGAGAAGATTAATGAGATGCTCCGGACGAAATACTGGTTTCGAGGAGACGGAGCCATCTCTGGGAAAGGGGAATGGCTTGTCGGACAGGAAAAAGGGTTGGAATTTTGTAAAGGGACGTCTTTCTACGGCGGAGGAGAAGCCGTTGTTGTCGGCAAAGGATTTCAGTAAAGGGTCTCTAATTAGCAACAACCCAGTTTTGAATAACCTAGACAGTGGGTGAGCGAATGAATACGATTCGATAGATAACTATGGGGATGGTATGGGTCTTTGCCTGAGGCAGCCACTAACCACGGGCGGTCTTGGCGGGTGGCACACAAACGCGGTTAGGCCGCACCCTAAGCGAACGAAATCCCACAACACACGGCCAGCCCAACTCGATCCTCCCGACAAGAGACTATCAACGACCACCAAGTTCGCGATCCGGCCAAGTCAGTCAAAATGGTAAGGATATTGTTCTGATCGTTTATCAGTCTTATTTCCGTGTTCCTGGGCGTCGGAGAAGTGTTTTTCGGTCAATCGACATACTACGAGATGGGACGACATACGGCACTCTTTTCCCACGGCGAACCGACTTGAAAAGCGGCACTATACGAAGCGCAACGATCGAAGCTGCAAAACGAAAATCCTGAGCTGTCAATATAAATGCAAAATGGTTAAAAGAGATGGAATTTTCGACCGGGGAAATGCCCCGCGATTAATTGTGGGATGAAGTGAGAGATGCTGAGTGCGACCGAAAACCATTGAAAAAACGAATTGCTCTTGAGTGACGACACCCTTGCTATATCAGCATCTGCTTTTTTTCTCGCTTCTTCGAACCAATACCATGCCCACCGTGAAATACCATCTCCGACGACGAGGAACTCAGGAACAGACTGCGGACGTTCTATAATACCATCCTACCACAGCAGGGGCTGATCAAACTTCTCTCGCTTTCAGGTCAACGTTCCGAAAACCCGCCGGACGTACTGCAAGTCCAAGGAGTGCCACAAGCACACCCAGCACAAGGTCACCCAGTACAAGGCTGGAAAGGTGAACACTGCCCAAGCAAAACCGAGCCCACCGCGCGACCTATGCTGATGCAATCATGATTCTCTACAGGCCTCCCTGTTCGCCCAGGGTAAGCGTCGTTACGACCGGAAGCAGAGCGGTTATGGTGGTCAGACCAAGCCCGTCTTCCACAAGAAGGCCAAGACCACCAAGAAGATCGTTCTCCGTCTTGAGTGCACTGCTTGCAAGACCAAGAAGCAGCTTTCTCTGAAGCGCTGCAAGCACTTCGAGCTTGGGTACGTTCTTATGCCTAGCATACAATCGATGATGGGTGATGCTAACCACATCTTTTTCTTTCTCAACAGTGGTGACAAGAAGACCAAGGGTGCTGCTCTTGTCTTCTAAATTTGCGGTTTTCTTGTTCGGCTCTGGGTTTCATGCATTGCACAGACCGCAATGCTGCGGCGGCGGCTATGACATCGGCAATGGAAGATGGAATAGGATCTCATATTCAAGAAAAAAATGAAAGAATATATGACTCCTAGTTGATGAGTCTCTTGACGAACTATTGTGCTGCATCGTGGTGTAGGGAGTGTAGAGAAGATGTATTTCCCTGAAATTAACGTGACGTAGATCACTATAACCCGGCTGCGCCTTATCTTGATATCGTCAAGGGTCTTGCCTTACCAATACCAACAGCGTTATCATCTACCACGACTCATGTTCCCACCCCAGTGTCCGATAAGACGCGCTAAACTACTCCAAGATTATAGTATGTCCGGAAAAATGTTGGACGCACCAAGTGATAGTCGCCGTGATTAAGATTAGAAGGTTATCGACATTATCTACTTTGCATTTATCATCACAGGATCTATATGATTCCGAAGTCAGGGCATAAATGCCGTAGTTTCAGCCTCAATGTTCAAATCATCTATGTTCCTACTTGAAGTATCTATATGCGTATAGAGATATCAAAGTCTGGCCTAATCTTCAACATATTGGACGGTTTTTGTATAGCCTCCTCCGCATGCGATGAAATCTACTAAGATTCGTTCGGGCTTGCTAACTACTTTATGACGATAAAGAAGCTGTCTGTGAGACGTTAAGCCACAATTAAAAAGGGATTTGTTCATTCTATTAGTGCTAGCTAAGTACGTGATGAAAAGGGCACTACCGCTGTGCAGTTCTGCAACCAGCGGGTGCGGCGGTCAATGAACCAGTTTTCTGCCGCTCAAGCAGAAAACGAACAGTTTCGCAACTGAGTTTTTTGGGACTGTAATTTCTTAAATCCGCTTAAATCCGAAGTATTTTGAGCGAGGTTCGCTAGGTTCTGCCGCTATAAGCGGTCTGAAGAGCGGTGAGGGGTTGACTCTTTAATGGTTTTTGGTGTACGGTGATGGAATGATTGTAGGACTTCGAGGCTCATTGACCAAAAGCAGGCTTGAAGTGCTCTGTAGTAGTTTGGTATCTCAATTCTAGTTGACGGGGAGCTATTCTGCGGAATGTACCGTGATCAAGGTCTTCGATATGGCACAAGACGTAGTCAGTCCATCTGCCAAAACAAAACCTCACTTTCTTCCTCCATGGAGTACTGAGTACTCCGTTCGGTAGTCACACACAACACACAGCCACTACGCCAGACATTTGACCTCCTTGGAAGAATTCCATGGTTGGACTTTTGCTTAATTGCTACTCCGTACTAGACAGTAATTGGACAACCAATGTATTTAATCCTTCACCAGCTAGCTAGCTACTACTACACTATAGAGCAAAACTTCTTCTCCAACCAGTCGGACAAGCCGACCAAATTGATGAAAAAGGGGTGTTCGCGTCGATCGGGGGTAGTGTAAGCCCGATGACACTGTGTAGCAAGACATGCGCAAGCACAGAGGTCCCGCCACGGGGTGCAAAAATAAGATTAATCAATGTTGTGTTCCTTAGAACACTTTCAGAGATTAAACTGAAAAGAACAGATACTACACTTGATCTAAGCCAAAAGGCAAAGAGAGCTGGAGAAGAAAAGAAGAAAAAGTCTAAAGAGAGGGCGGGTGCAGCGAGACTTTATACCTGGCGGGCTTGGGCGGTATGGCGCTAGCGTGACTAGTGTCGATTAAGCGAGGAATTTGCCGGGTGTTGTGTGGGAAGCGAGTCCTTCCGCTTTGGGGTTAGTGGATTGGTGCCTGTTTGTCCAGGCCGGTAATGGGTTTGCGGAGTATACTGGCGAGATGTTTAGTATGAGTGTCCCCTTACCTGCTTTGATTGTTGTATCGATTTTAGGGTGGTTAAGTCTCTATGGAATTAAAACTGCGATACACTATAAGTCTAGACTTGCCATACACTGGGCATGAAGCGGGTATGTCTTCACTGGTAGTAGTAGTACCACTACTAGTCTTATATCTGTGTGAGATATATATTATATGGTGCATCTAATGGTCACAATACTAGTGCTGTAAATATACGTAGGCTTAGAAAAGTGGCATCATGATGACTGCAGTAGTGTTATCGATCTCGGAGATTAGACAAAATCCAGCCTAGCACGATCTACTCTCAACCCTTGTACATGAGCTTTCTACTATTCATGTGTTGTTTCCATGTACACATGGCTGCAGAGGGGGGAGTAACCAATTGCGGGAAGTCACAAGACGACGGGCTTTTTGGACGTTTCGAATATTGGAAAAGATCTCCCCTTTCCCCTCCCGTAATCACTTTAGTTCATACTTTCTTTGGAACACTTCTCCAATTGCTCAAGCCCTTTTTTGCGTGATTGTCGCACCAGTCTTTGCTCTAATCGCGTTGAAAAGTATGTCGCATGGATCAAGCTCACTCCAACCATTCTTCCGGCCGATAGAAGAGACAAGTCAATGATGCGATGAGGCCTGTCTTGAGAGGTCACCCCCACGCCTCTCCCGGACCTAAACCATCTACTACTAGATCTCCCAGACTTGAATGCGGGGAAACCCCAGTGCTTGAACTCTTAGCCCCACATAATACGGTCTTCACAACTCCATAATCTGGTCTGCTTTACCAAGTCTTTGTACTTCATGCGCCCTTCGGTCGGTCATACTCCGAGCGGCTGCTATCATGACGTACCCTCGGCTGAATGCTCATTGGCACGGCCTGCTTGACGTAGGACAGACAGCGTTATGTTAAGATGGCGCTTTTCCCTTGCAGAGGGACTATCGATATGTGATCTCTAACCGTCCTTCTTCCACCTGTGCCCCGCGATTGTCAAGATGGCTGCGTGGTTTACGATTGGCGTTGCGCTGTTTGCTGCAATCGGAACCTTTCTTTTCGTGAGTACCATCTTCACTCAGGTGATTGCTCTATCTGTCTTGAGCCCCGGCTGAGAGACTCATACGTAGGGATTCGATACGGGCATCGCTACGACAAGTAAGAATAGCAAATGGTCACTCTGCGGTTATGACTGACAGAACTAGCAATCGCTCATCAAAGCTGGATAAACTACATGAACAACCCTTCCAATGGCCTCACTGGTGCTGTATGTCTAAGATCATCGCTTTTCACTGAAAATAGAGCTGAGAAGGTCTAGGTCGTCTCAGTTTACATTGCCGGCGAAGCAGTCGGCGCACTCACTCAGACTGCAGTCGGAGATAAACTTGGACGTCTTCGATTTATGGAGCTACTATGTGTAGTCGTCACAATTGGTACAGTCATTCAGACAGCTTCAGTCAATATCGGAATGTTCCTTGCTGGGCGTGCGTTAGCTGGCTATGCAGTCGGGTGAGTTTCCTTCACTGATTATGGGGAGAAAACTACTTTGAAGCATAGCTAATCATACCGTACCTGCTTAGGGGTCTTGTCGCTACGGTTCCCATATATTTGAGCGAAATCTCAGACCCCCGCTATCGCGGCCTGATCGGTGGCATTTCAGGGTGTGGCATCTCCTTCGGAACGATGGCCTCCAACTGGATCGGATATGCTTGCAGCTACGCGCCTTATGGACCAGTTCAATGGAGACTTCCTCTTGGAATACAAGTGCCTTGGGGTGTCATCATGTTCTTTGGACTGATCACCTTTATGCCCGACTCTCCGCGCCATCTGATCCGTAAAGGGAAAGTTGAACAGGCGCAGGTCCAGTATAAGAGGATCCGTCGAGGTGTGCCTGCGGATGAACTCCAGCAGGAGTTTGCCGCGATGGTGGCGCAAATTGAATACGAGAAGGAGCGAGAAATAACTTCCTACAAGGATATATTCAGACTGTTTAGACGCCGTGCATTAGTGTAAGTCGTTCACAATTCTGACCAAAGTGTACCTGCTCTGATACGCCCATAGATCGATTACTGTGCAGACCATGACTAGTCTTACTGGTGTGAATGTGATACAAGTGAGTGACCCCTCCAATCCGCATCAAGGACAAGATGGATTCTAACCAGTATCTAGTACTATCAAAGTTAGTATTAAATCTTAGCCCCCTTTCTCCCTCTAGCCTCGGCCTCTTCATCCCATACTCACGACCAGCAGCAACTCTATACAAATCCCTCGGAATAGACTCGCATACTATCCTTGCACTAGCCGCCGTATACGGCACAGTGGCATTCATCTTCAACTGCCTCACAACCAAATACCTAACCGACCAATGGGGTCGTCGGAAGTACATCATCCTCCAGTTAAACAAGCCGTGCTGTATACCTAACAAAATACAGAATGCTTCTATCCGGCTTGGGCGGCATCATTATCGTCGAGATCTACGCAGCCGTCATGCAACGCGAATTCCAAAACACCGACAACCGAGTCGGAAAAGGCTTTGCCATTCTGGGAATCTATCTCTTCGTGGTAGCATACTGTATGTCGCCAATCAACAAACCATCTCCCCAAACAAGCACATAGATGAAACTAACACAGAATACCTCGGAAACAAAACAGACGGCATGCTCAACAGCACAACCTGGCTCTACGGCGCCGAAGTCCTCCCCATAGCTCTCCGGAGCAAAGTAATGGGTCTAGCCGCAGCATCACACTTTATAGTCAACGTAGCCAGTTAGTCAATCCCCTTCCTTCCTCAAACCCATATCACCCACACACCATCAATACCAAAGCGTCAACACTAACCAATCACAACTTGGCAGTCACCGAAGCCGGCCCCAGTGCATTTGCCAACATCGGCGAAAACTACTACTACGTTTTCGTAGCATGCACTGTCTTCTTCTTTACCGTGGCTTATTTTTACTTTCCGTGAGTGGATCTTTCTCCTCTATCTTCAAAGGCTGTGAACTAATCTAACCCCGTTCTGAATACTAGTGAAACGAAACAACGCACACTTGAAGAGATCGCGGCATCCTTTGGAGATAAGGTCATTACATCTGACAAACGGGGTGATGGTGAGGATGAGGATCCAGATGCGAAATGTAATTCTGAACGTGTTGAGGTGGTGTATGATGAGAGGGCCTGATTGATTTTCCACTTGACTGATAGGAGAATGGGGGTGGTTTGGTCGTTAGACATGCAGGAGTTGTTATACTGGGACTTGGTGGGGGTTTACGACGTTATTGATACTAAGTTTTGTAAGTTGGTAACAAGAATATCATTAGTAGCCGAAATAAATGACCGTCTATTGTATTGTGGAATTATATTAGGTAAGATTATCAGAGCTCGTTATGTTCTTTTCGTTGATTATCGTAAGGGGTGTCTGGAAGCAGCTCTGCCTATAGCCATTTGATGTCGGGCTAATAGGCTGTTTACCCGACACTCGTGTCATTAACCCTCCAGAGACATGAAATATGCATGTCGCGTTATTCTCGCTGTCTAGCGATAGGCGGCGCGCTTATCGTGTGACTCGCAGCTGAAAGACACAGCCATGTGGTGGCGTATCTTCCAAAGCGTGCTTGAGTCGTAGGCACGCCCATGCCTCACGTTATAAGCAGTTGCATGGACCCTCAAGGCGCCTCAGGCAGCCTGAGTTTCGTTTCTGTATCTCAGGGCCCCTTGAGCGATATTAGGCAGCACAGAGAATGAGCAACATGTGGTCTGTCGCATCATGGTTTCATGTAATATGTGTTTGTCTCTGCTCTGGTGCCTACCCCCGTTCAAACAGGAACTTCCAACCGTCCCAATAAACAGACGTAGGACTGACCCAACTCTGAGGTTGGAGCTGGGCAAAGAGCGGCTCCATGATGTACTCGGGAGCTATTGGCGATAAGTCCTGCGTAAGGTCATTCGGGGAGCTTATGAGACCCGTGTTTGGGTCCACAGTCAAGACTGCTTGTTGGCCTCTGGTGCAGGCCATGTCGCTAGAGATTTGTGTTCCATTAGCTATGATATCCCTCGGAGGGGCTGAACTAGTGTAGGAAGCTAGCAGCCTCATGAAAGAAAGAAGTACTCACATGAGCCGACGAAGGACGGGGACCGCTTTGCTGCAGAAATTGCTGCGATTTGATAGAGCAGCAAACACGTCCATCGACTTCCAGAGCATATCTTTTATCTCGACAAATTCAAATTGACTCTCAGGATACATCAATGTCACTGACAAGACTACAGCTGCGTGGAAAGCGTGAAAGCTTCCAAGCCCACAGTTGTACCATTTGTATGAGGCGAACTGGGGCGACTCATGGAGCGAGTGATAGATCGAGAGAGATGCCTTTGCAGAAGCCACACATTTCGTTCTAGCGGCGTACGTTTCTGGTGTAAATTCACCTTGAAGGTAGCAGCATAGACCTGGTCGAAGTAGAAGCAAAAGTAGCTGGTGGATATAGCTGTAAAGGATATTGAGATTGGCGACATGATGTACTGGCAGAGGCTCAAGGTTGGGGTTAACTTGATATCGCCTGTCACATATCTCATGAACGGCCAAAACCTGCGCTTCCAGTTGAGAGAGGCTGAACTTGGGACAGAAGCTAAAAAGTGTCTGGCAGATCATAGACAAGACCTTGTCCAATCGAAATTCAAGCAGGAAATACGTCATTTGCGTTGGACGGGTCGACTGCTCAGATAATGACCCCGTGAGTAGGTCCACGTCGTTGATCTCCAGGGGAGGCTTCACACCCTGAGAGGGTATGTGATGGCCAAGATGGCCAAATACTGTATTCTGAATAGTATAAAGCATTGTTACTCCGGCCCAAGCTCGTCTGCGCTCTTCACGCTCAATAGGCCCAAGCGGGAATCGATCTGGGTCAACATGACAGCCCATGGATATGGCGACATGATGTGTGAAGCCTAAAAGAGTCCAGGTAGGAAGCCCCCGGTGAACACGGGCATAATTTATCAGGATAAGTGATTGGAGAGAATTGATGGAGTGACGAGAGAGGACATCATCTGCGGCCAGACAGCGCAGTGAGGCAGATCGATACCGCGATGATAGGATTTTGATGTTACGGGTGACAGTCTTCTCCCGACCTAAATCGGAAAGTAACGGTTCGTCATCCTCGAGCGCTGTGACGGCAATTCCCAGAATGGCAAACAGTAGCGCGATCCATGCTGTTGTGACGCTGCTAGAATCATGACAAAATTGTTGGTATTCGGCCTCAAATGTCAGGTCATGTAGAATATGAAACATCTAGGTCTCCGATTAGCAGTGATACTATAGGTGAAAGAGGCTTTGTGAGGATGAAACTCAAGCAATGGTCCAACATACTGGAGAGAATACTTGAAAGTAGACATTCTTCAACGCATCGCAATACCGACGCGGCGGCAGAATAGCAACCAGCTCTTCCCTGGAAACAGAGTTTTTCGCCAACGGAATTTGAAGGTCGTCGCTCTCATCTGGTATTTCACTATCTACACTGGGAAGTGAAGAGCCTGTACCGGTAGGACTCAGTTGAAGTTGGTGGGCATGGGTTGCGAATGGTAAATAACGAACGTATCCAGATGCAAAGCTCTGAAGAGTGCCAACGTTATTTACCAAGGGGCTTCTCAGATTGCTAGGCTTTAACTCGACACCTCTATCGGACTCAAGGAAGCTGCCCGTAGCACTAGGCGAATTTTGCGGGGACACAGAGCCACTTGACTGTGATTGCGCCTGTCTCTGAAGTAGCTCTTCGAGGTCGCGGATCCGTGCGAGCAGATGTGTCTGCCCCGCCGACTCCGCTGTTAAGGCATGCTCGGAGGACAGCCTGGGCTGACCCAGGTATATGCAATCCTCAGCGCCCAATCCCCGACGAACACAGGTCTGGCACGGACGTCCGTCACGAGAGCAGCGTATCTTTCTCGAGCGACATGCTTGGCAACTTATGGGTAATCTCTTGCTGCTTGAGCGACTTGAGGTGGCCATGCTAGTTAGGAGTGGAGGGCGGACGAGAAACAAGAGCAAATTTTGGGTTTTAGAGGCTCAGTTAACCTCCACTATGCTGGGTAAGGTTGGCGGGTGCGGTTCAAAGGCAACGGAGGATAGTTGTAGACCCAGCCGCAGGGAATGAGGCCCAGTGAAACTGGCTTGGTAAGGCTTGAGATGACTGGAAGAAACAAAAGATCATAGGCACAGAAGCCTTTAAGGGTACCTGGCGCTCTTTTAAACCGAATAAATCCTATCACAGATCTGCAAACAATAAGAATGCATTGGGGGCCGACTGAGAGGCAGGCAATATGCCAGAGCCTTTTCCCTCAGTATGGGTCCCTTGGCGCATGTTTTTCTTTTTCTCTGTCTCTATTCCATTAATTTTCTGCAAGCATGCACCGGCGTCATTCCAGATAACCAAAAAGGGATCTAGCGACTGCAAAGGATTGCTCGAGCCAGCATAGCCGCGTCGCAGCATTTGAGATCTCTTTCCGATTTAGTTAGAGTGCATCATGCATTTAATTTGCACATCCCGTCTCCTTGGCCAGAGAGTGCATCAATTGAAGGCACTAGGGGCAAATTCTGACGCATGGAACTCTTCCAGAAACATACCGAATGTGACCTAGTCACCGCATGAGTGGATTTTACGAGATCCCTGTCATTCTGGGCCCGACGAGGAGACCAGTCGCAAGGGGCTGAGACGGATCGAGGATCGCAATGACGTTCCCCGGTACTCGGGTCTGTGGTCTTAGTGGGTCCTAGGCTGAAGGCCGAACCTATTAGTTTCTTCCAATTGCTGCTTCATGGCCCGTCGAAACTCGCGTGGGATATAGCGGCTGAGGCTAAAGGGATCAGGAGACGTCACCGCCACGCAGAGAACTGCAAGAGGGCGTATGGATTCCCACGCCCACCGTCTCAAGAAAATTAGTTGCTCCGCTTGCTCCGCTTGCTCTTCCTCGGGGTAGCCTGCCGGAAATCAACGAGTGTGGCGATTTAGCCCACGCTTCGACTACTCATCTCATGGCAACGGACGATCCGTCTGTGCGCATCGAAGATAGGCACCACTTGTAGAAAAGTTTGCCTTGATCTCCAGGGGCTATTCCTTAGCTCGTTCAATTGATCGAACCGGAAGAGGCACGCGGGCGAATCCAAAAGCAATATTATGAGATAACGCCGTGCAACAGAACCCATGTGGGCTAGATGGACCCCAGCATCAGAAGCTGGGGGTCAAAGCGCAAGAAGACCGCTTACAGATGGGGGCTTTTAGTCGGTTTTCATAAAAGCCTCCGGGCACGCAAGTTAACGCAAGCCAACTGGATGCAGGGATCATCGTCGAGATAGTCTCGTTTCGGAAGGAGTCAAGAGGAAATGCATCGCCCCAAGCGCCAGAGCAGTTTGCGGATCTAAAAGGGACGGCAAGATCTCAACGGGCAAACATGGCTGACCGCTGCATGAGTAAAGCATTATGTCACACATCTGGGAGCCGAAGGAGAACTAGCGACACGCAAGCAGCCAAGTGGAAAAAGTATGTACTTTGATCATGCATGATGTAGGTAAGTGATGCCAGCGTGATTTTCGTAGCATCCAATAGTCCGATGCATACGGACTGAACTCGGGCAAAGAATACTAAAAAGTGTGGGTGGCTCTAGCTGTTCGCGTGGCGAATTATGACCCACGGGTCGGAGGTTCGCCTAACATTAGTGAGAAATCAGACCCCATAGAGAATGAGACGATACGAGGAAAGTGTAGACCCAGCAGACCACTTTGGTCTTGGCTAGCCAATTCCCCGTGAAGGAAATTAACTGCGAGAGGTCGCAATTGCGGTGCACAGTCTGGGGATCTCCGAAATGACAGGAAAGAAGACGTCAATCCTTGATGGGGGAGCATGTCAGAAGGGGGAACTAGGGGCAAATCAAAGAAAGTTTGCCTGGGGAAAAAAAGTAAACATCGGGCAAAGGAAAAGAGGCAGATCAGAAGTCAAATGTGAAAGCGCCACCGCGGCTATTCGGAATCCAGTTCCGCACATTCTCGAAGTCCGGAAGGGTCTCGCAAGTCCGAGTTACACATGGCTAGACACTTGCATAGAAATTTCGAAGCAAGCTTTGGAAAAGAAATAAATGCATTTCTGGTCCACTGATTGACAGGCGGCATGCTTCCATGGTTTATCGACACGCCCAACCCACCGGGATCCGTGGAACCGGCCATCAGGAACGACTGGATCAAGTACAAGTCAACAACATGGTATCTTGTTCAACTTTGAGGGCATAGTTATGAAATTAAGCGGGCCATGGGAGCCGAATGGAGAGAGTCCGAGGGGTACAGACTATGTAGAGGCCGATGGTAAATAGTTAACTAATTAGTTAGTTAGCATCGGGCGCAATGTCAGCCTCGTTCATCCTTTGTGTGTTTGGGGTTCAGGGAAGGACCTCATGACTGTCACACCAAGAAGGCCAAGAAGGACTCTGTGTACACTGCAAAGAAGTGAAGCATTCGGATTGGTAAGGATGGGTTGATACGGAAGAGTCAGAGAGAGAGAGAGAGAGAGAGAGAGAGGGAGGGAGTGAGAGAACAAGAAACTCGAGTTCTACAGTATCAGGGATGCTTCCTAATTGGGCCATCACGAGGTCTCGCCTTCACGTGGCCGATCAATTTCTTGTTTGGGGCAAATCAATCCAATTCAATCCAATTTCAGTTCCATTCCATTCCCTCTCCATCATCTTCGTCATCTTCTCTTCCATTCTTGCCATCGCTTTTGCCTGTGATTTAAGTCCGGTGGGATTAGAAATTAGAAGATCTCTCTGATTTCAAATTGAAGCCATCTCCACTCAGTTCCTGGAGATAGAAAGAAACCAGACTAGACTACTAGACTGCTGCTAAGGATCCGCGTCTAGACACTTTACCAAGTGCCACTTGCTGTCCCGTCCATTTTTACCCCTCCTCACACCAACCAATCCCTATTACAACACCACTAGCATTACTGCTCTTCGCTCAGCCACTGTTCGATTCTTTGACCATCCGCGCGCTTCGCCTGCTTCACTATCCTATCGTCGGGCGTCTCTTGTCTCACCCTGGGATCCCTGATAATTTACACAGAACAATCAACCTCCTGCGTCAGTCAGTGTTGCCCGCCCGGCCATTTCGTCAGCCTTGCTAATACCCCACTTCCCTGCAGCCTCGCTTCCCATCTTTCAAATCTTCCATCTTCCTCCTCTCCCTTCTAAACCTTGCCCCTTCTCCCCTTCTTGAGTGACCCTTCTATCGTTATTTCATCCAAGTAAAACTATACCTACCAGCTTTGAAGATTGTTAATCACCCCCTTCATGTCGACGTACATCTACAAAGAACGAGACCGTGAGCGGGAGTGGGACGAGCCCCGTTCTTCCACCGTCTCTATCAAGCGTTACGTCATACCCTCCGAAGACGAACGTGAGCGCGACTTTTTCTATCGCCGCGAGGACCCTGGTGATAGAGAGGTGGTGATTCGGCGCACGGTCGATCGTGAAGAACCTCTTACCGTGCAGCGCTACGAGCGTGAAGTTGATTATGACTCGCGCCCATATGACTATCGCTCCGAAAGAGACTATTACGAACGTGAGTACTATGCGCCCGAACGCATCCGCAGACATCCCGCCCCCATTGTCATTCGTGAAGCTCAGCCGGTAATCTTTCTTGAAGCCCGAGGTCCGGTCTACGTCAATCCGAGGGAGTCCGACTACGAAATCGTCCGCCGCTCTGAAGTAGACAGAGAGCCCGGAGGTTACTACTACCATCGCCGTGTTCGAGAATACGATGATGACCGCCGTTCTCGACGGGAACTGAGCCCTAGTGACTCCATCTCTCAGGCTGCCCGCCATCGAGATGACCAGGAGGCGTATAGCAGTGACGACAGCATGGTTTACATCCGTAAAGAAGTTCGAGAATACGATGATAGCCCCCATCATCGGCGACATCTGGCCGAGGGTGCGCTAGCGGGTGTCGGTGCCGCAGAACTGCTTCGCAATCACCGCAAAAAAGAAGGGGAAGAAGTGTCGGACGGTGTGGGCCGCCTGGGCAGGGATGTCGGCGCGGGTGCTCTGGGGGCTGTTGCGGCAGAGGCAGTTTCGCGCGTTAGAGACCACTACCGCAGCAAAAGCCGACATCGCTCCCATTCGATTGATGATGGCAGAAGCTCTCACTCGCGCCATCACCATCACCATCATCACCACCGCCATAGCCATAGCCGTCGCAGCCGCAGCCGTTCACACTCCCACTCACGCGCCAGACATCTTGCGGAACTTGGCCTAGGCGCTGCTGCCATAGCCGGAGCCGTGGCGTTGGCGCGGAGTAAGTCAAATTCAAACAAAGACCGACGAAGCCGCTCACGCCATCGCCGCGCCTCGAGCTCGCGCAGATCGCTAAAGGATAGCCATGAAGAGACACGCAGCCAGTCGCAACGCAGGAAACATATGGCAGAGGCCGGCCTGGCTGGAGCGGCTGTAGCGGGGCTGGTGGAGAAGGCACGCAGCCGTTCCCGCTCTCGCAGACGCGAGTCTCGATCACACAGTGCTATCCGGAAGGCCCTCCCCGTGGTAGCAGCTGGACTCGGAACGGCAGCGGCAACGGGTCTCTACGAGAAGAACAAGGAAAAGAAAGAAGAGGAGGAGTCACGACGTCGGGAACGTCGACGGTCGAGGTCGCGGAGCCGTGCCCCGTCGGAGGTGTACCCTGATCCAACAAGGGACTCACCTGGTTTGATTGAATACGGCGATCATCCAGTCCATGGCAGCATACCTCCTAACTACTATGGTCGGCCAGTGAGCCCGCATGGTTATTATTCCGACGCTTCTGATCCTGTAGCCAGCGGTGCTGCGGGGTTCGGCTCTTCCAGGCACCGAACACGCAGTCTCAGTCGCAGTCGCAGCCGCAGCCGGGGTGTTCGATACAGTAGCGACTCGTCTGATTCCGATGGAGGCAGCCGCCGCAGGCGTCGAAGCCGTCACGGCAAGCATCGCAGCCGTTCCCGCGAAATTGCCGAAGCTGCTTTAGCCGCCACGGGAGTTGGGTATGCGGCCCACAAGCTTTCACAGAGAAACGAACGCAAGAAAGCGGATAGGGACAGAGATAGGCCGGGTAAGCCTTGGTAATCTGCGGTAAAAAAACAGGGCATTCCAAGCTGACGGTTGTCTGCTAGAATCCGATGAGGATGCACGCCGTGAGCCATATGACAACTCGTACAAAACCCCATTGCCCTATCCGGCCACACCTGCAGCAGCGCCTCGGCCAGTTGATGATCACCAGTATTATCCAAACGGCAACTACTTCCCGCCCCCTCCAGCGACAGGCCCACGCCCAGAACCGGCACCTTACAGCCCGGCTGACTATCCACACCCTCCTGGCCCAGTGCCACCCCAGTCGTACGAATATCCCTCTGGCCCTGGTCCAGACCCTTACGCTCCGCGGCCCCGCAGGGCAGACGAGAATGTGAGTGCATCGAACTATCCCCAGCCCACTGTCCAAGACCGCGCATTCGATGGTGGGTTCAGGAAGTCTGCCGCTAGTTGGGCTATTACTGACAGTGTCACTTAGGTATAGACATCCAGTCACCGCTGAGAACTCCCCGTGCGAGGAGACGCCGATCACGCGCTGCCAGTCAGCCTCCAGGGCCAAAGTCAGTTGTATTTGATATCCAATCAGAGCACGAAAAGCAGAATGATCTCGGATACGAGACGGATGATAGCGATTCCACTATTGGGTCAGTACATGAGAGCCGTCGCAACCGCCCTCGGGCTCGTCGACACTCTTCGTCGGAGCCATACTCTTCATACAAACGTAGTGATGCTCGCTCGGGGTCACAGGGCCAGCAGAATAATGCGACAGAGTCAGATTCTGATTCGACGATTGATCTGCCAGACCGGTTTGACTCGCATGGCCGGCTTCTGCCACAGCCCGACGATGATCCGCTGGCAGGTCGGCTTGAGCAGCTCATGAGGGGATTTAACCGAGTCTTTGCGTAATCATGGTGTTTAATGTCACCTTTCTTTTTTTTTTTTACTTTTTATGCCGCTTCTGCTTGACGAACGAAGTAATGATGATGAATGATCTGAGTTTGACACGTCTGTTTTAACGAGAATATTACGCTTTAACGGCCTCATGTATCTACCAAATGCTTCCCTCTTGTCAATGTGGCTTCGTCTATGCAGAATGAAATTGATAACGCCGACGTTCGGCCGAACGATCTCGCAGATTTGATAGATCGTCCCGTTGAGGGAGATTTCCCAGTTCAAATGCCGATCTCTGCGTGCCTGCCTTGGACGAGGATGCGTCTTCCAGGAAAGGGAAATGCCGGGCGTAACATGTGCAGATCTGCAACCCCAACAGCCGGACGATATACATGAACCAATCCAACCGACAGGTCAAGTTTAACTGTATTTCCCTCTCTCACTCACTGTGACGAGAACAGCTGTCATTCTTGGGGTGTTCGCATTGGATGTATCTTGCATTTTGCATTATCCTCGGTCACAAGTACAGTAGTAAGACAGTTCCATCCAAGGCAGCCAGAAGAAAACAAGGCAACCACCAGACCAAGAATCCTTCGGTTTATCTTGCATTGGGATCTTCCTCTTGGTGGGGAGATTATATCCTTGTTCGCCTCTCGTTATTCCTTCATCCCCCGCTGCTTTTTTTGTTCTTACCTACTTAGTAGCCTACTGCTTCTGTACCTGTGCATTAGAGTACTTTCGTCTACGTCAAGTAAAGTATACTTGAGATTAAAGCCAAGTTGCCTACAGAATACTAAAAACCAAAAAAAAAAAAAAAAAAAAAAAAAAAAATACCTCAGTCAATCCTTTTTATCCTTGCTTTACTAGTACTTCAAACAACCATAACCATACTTGGATTGATTCAAGTGATCCACTAACTACTATTTACTACTTAAGCATTATTAACCTTGCATACTTGATTCATACCCTTTCTCCCCCACCCATCATCATCATCATCATCATATACGTCTCCTTCCACTTTTCTCACTTCCCTACATACAGTAAGTTATTCCCTGTCTCATGTATGTTTTTGTATTCTTATTTTTATTCTTTTTCTTATAAGGTTGGGGGTGTGGGGGCAGTGCCCCCGCTCCCCTTGGATTCCGGGTTTATTCGGGGTTCGGGATTTCAAAGAGTGATGAAGAACATACAGTATGTAGTCTATACTAAGGTATGCACATGCAAGATTCGGAGTTACTTCGTTACTTTGTTTCCTCATTTATTTTATTTTATTTATTTTTGGATTGGGGGTTTTCGTTTTCTCGTATCTGTCATGCTAGGAATAATAAGCAAATACCACTTCTAATGCAACTATGCAATGGTTATGAAAACCTTGCGCTGCATTAAGTGTAGTGTGGTCTATAGTTTACTTACTTACTTGCTATCCATAGTTATGATTATTTGTAGTGTTTTTCCCTTTTCAAATTCTTTCGGGGGTATGTTCCAAAGCGCAGCTTTTTACTAGTATATTATACTGTAGTCGACGCTTCGGTGAAGAGTGACAAGAAATGACAGGACAGGTGTTGTGGGATAGGATAGTACTGCAAATCAGCAGCGGAATCATTTCATGCGACATGATGATAATTCAATAATCAACTTCTTGTTTAATAAGGCTTATATACTAAGTAGTTTTTCAGATGTCTTTCTTGTTTTTTTCTTCGTTGTCTTGTAGTATCAGCCTTCGGTATCTAGTCATTTCAGTGTATATACACCTTTACTATCTTTCAAGAAAAATCAGAAAAGAGATTGACTGAAATCACCAAGATTATCCAGTGCATCCACCCAAACAATCACCACACAACCCAGGTCTCAGTGCTGTCCCCAGAACATGCAAGCAAGTCAGGCTGAATACAGAACCAACCATCTCGGAATCTGCAGAGTTTCTAATGAAGTCAATCAGCCATCAGCTGAAAAGTATTACATCCATCCATCAATCATATTATGTGTATCCATGCACTTCCCCCTATCTCCTATATCTATGTACCTCTACCCCTATCTATCCACCATATCATGCAATTAACTTTCTTCGAATGTGGCACAGTCAAGCACCTCACATAGAATATTATGTACACACATACATAGATACAAAAAATGCATAGTAGGTACCATGCAGAAGCAAAAGCAAGAGAGAACGACGTGTGCACCCGTCACCGATGCTCCCTCCCCTCTAGTCAAACACACAACGCTCCCAGCCAGGAACCAACCACGCAAGTTTGAAGCAAGCAACACAAGAAGTAAAACAAGTAAAGATAAGAAACAAATAAGAAAAAACAAACCCCCAGAAGATGAAAATAAAAAAGCTGTATAGAGCGCCGTGCTGATGCATACATAACGTTCTTTTCCTTTATTGTAATAAATAAAAGTTGAAAAAAACTGTGCCGTTCTCCATGCTTTTGCTGCCGTTTTCTTTTCATGATGAAAATATCAGGTCGTTACACATCAGTTGAGAAATAGACCAATCGCTAGGTTTGATAAAATGAAAGCTCCAACAAAGGAAACACGTTATCGCAATAGCGTACTGTCATACGCCATGTCGAGTGGCACAAGGGGGGAGTAGCCCTTGCTCCTGTTGAGGGCCAACCCCAGATGTAAGGGTCACCCCGGCCATTCAGTCCTTATTCAGGATAAACTGACCTTCCGCAAAAGGCAGGGAGGTAAAGACCGTCTAGACGAGAGCCAGCACGATAAGGTATCGAAAGGAGACACAAATGTGTAATGCGAAGCCACGCAATCATGACTGACAGCTACGGAAAACCAGTTTCACGCCGTAAATGCTCGCTTGAGGGACCGGAAGGTCTTCTTCAACGCCTCGACCGCCGACATATCGACATCTTCGGATCGAGCGAGTCGGACTCGGCGATAATACTTGGTCCCGGAGATACTGACGGTCTTGTTGTCCGGCGAATGCTTGCCACCCCCATCCGTGTCATCGTCCTCATTAGGGATTACCTTAATGCTAGAGCTGACGGATGCTGAGTGGAGACGGGAACTCAGTGGAAGTTGATATTTGACCACACCGCGGACGATCAGCTCAAATTCATGCTGGAGCACCCGCTCCCATCGCTCTGTGCCACCTTCTTCCGTCTTGTTGCCCGGACGGGCAAGCCGGATTTGTCCTTTGGACGCCGTAGGAACATAATTCCATGGCGACGGCTCGAAAGACAGAGGCGAATCAAATCGGAACACCCGACCGAGCAGCATAGTCTGAGGATCGCCCGCAGGATCAGACTCAATGGGATCTGTGCCCTTGTCCACGCCGCCCTTGGTCTTCTTGCCGTGCAGCGATAGGGTGCTGTTCGACAGACAACTCGCATCACCAGCGCAGCGAGCGATGAGAGCCATCTCGGCCCGTTTCCGGCTGTTCTCCACTCTGGGGACGGGACTCGAGTCGGTGCTGAGCTTGCGCCAAAGCTCGTCGGTCCCGACGAATCGACTCTTAGCGAAGATGTTCATGTCCATATCGTCAATGGACACGGGGAACAGGTTCGGATTGACGGCTTGTACATTGAGATCCAACATAATCTCTTGCTCGGAAGCAAGAACGTTTTGGATGTCCAGAATCTCCACATCCACAAGAGCCTTCGTAGAGGCCACCACGAACGACGTCACGCCTCCGACGAGCAAGAAAAGTAACAGACTGATGATTACACATGCACCGTACCGCGAAAAGTACCCGCGTTGCCGCTGTTGCATGTATTCCATCTGGCGTAGGCTGGCACTATTGGGGCGTCGACCAGCGCCATGACGGCTGCGTGTCACTCGGGGGGACCCTACCAGCGGTGTCCGCTCGTCATCCGCCCCTTCGGCATCAAAATCATACCCGTAGCCATCATTCGACTTTTTGGTCCCGCTGATCGTGCGGTAGTTAGGTCCAGCGCGAGACCCCGGATGCCGGGACTGCCGGTACCCACCGCCGATAAAATGCCGGGGCGACTTGAGGTGCGTCTGAGGCTGAGGGAACGGTGACTCGTGATCGAACAAGGATGGATACAGGTTGTTATTGCGTCCGTAGCGTCCGATGTGATGGTGCCGGGGCGTGTGGGTGCCGCCGTTATCGACTCGGGAGTGGCTTCGGGCACTCTCCTCGCCGGGATCGTCCGGCCCGGTAGCAAACGTATTATTCGTAAACTTCATGCTGCGTTTGCCGGTCACGCTGTGGTTGCCATCCCGGATTCCAGGCCGACTGCGAACCGCAGACAGCTGATCCACCTGGCTGGCCATGGAGGTGGCACTGGGGGTCCGGGAATGGTATCGGTTTTGCCGCACGGGATACGGGTCAGGAGGGTTGGACTCGTACACAAACGTTTCGTCCGAGTCGGACACATCGGCCTCGTCAACCGCGCTGGCCACCTTAGCTTCGAAAATGTCCGCTTTGGAGGATGCAGCGCCACTGGCCAAGGTCGCCGGTTTGCGCACCCGCTTCTCTTTTCTCTTGGCCCGAATTGTCTCCTGGCTACCTTTCATGCGAAGAGTGCCCGAAGAATCCACTCGGCCAGTATTACCCCGATCCCCGGTAGCCACAGCCAGGGATACCTGGGGAATCGAGCTGACGGTCTCCGTCTCGACAATCATGTTCCGGACAGACCCATCCGCCGGTTTGGCACGAGGACCGCCGCTCAAAGATGTCGAGGACTGCTTGGAAAGAAGGGCATTGGTCCCCCGGGTCTTCGAAGCAGAATGACGGCGATGACCCTCCATTGGCTCGGAGCTCTTGTTCCCTCCACTATCACTGCCACTCTCATTGTGGAACCGCGACGCCTTGGGGGTGGCGTCCGATTCATCGATCTTTTGTAACTGAGACTCTTCAGTCAGGGGTCGGTTCATGACCGTATCGGTCGACGGCGTGGACTGATCGCTAGCCATCTCCTGGACGGTTTCCAGAGCCGACCCCTGGCCCCTATTTACGGCACGGGGAGCACTCCGATCTGGCTTTGTCGCAAAGTCATCTGGCACCGACCGTTTGATGGAGGTATTCGGAGGAGTAGGTTCTTGTGGTTCCGACCGCCGCGTTGTGGCCCATAATGGCATGGTGGACTTGTCCGGATCGGGCACATCGGAGAACGTTTCGGCATTGGGGGGTGGGCTGAGGACGGGAGGTCTGCTGTTCTGGGACAGCGCTCGTTGTACGACCGTGGCGGAGGGGAGCGTGCCAGAACCAGTATTCGTTGTTGTAATGGAACGATTGGGACTGCGATCGATGCTGCCTTTGCGAGATCGAGAGGAAGTGTGACGGGGGGTTGCACTGGTCTTGCGCGGACGAGAGGAGCGGACGGGGGAGGACTCGCGGGAGGATATAGCCGAGTTGGTGGTAGACGTTGAGGCGGAGACGCCAGGAACCGCATGCGAGAACTTAGGCAGCTGTGACGCGGCGGAGCCCTGGGCTTGGGATCGAAAGGTTGAACGTGGCACTTCTATCATGTCACTTTCACTGGCAGATCGGCGTGGTGCAGACAAGGCAGCCTCATCTCCGTGGGCCATACGAGATCCACCAGAGGTCCCATTGGGATAAGGTGACCTCCCGGACTCCGCCGCCATGATCTCTGGCGAGTCAGAGCTTTCTGACAAGACCGGTAGAAATCACGAAGTCCGAGAGGGAACCGGAACAAAGGTCCGGACAGGGGAGGATGGGAGAAAAAAAGGGTAAGAAAAAAGGAAGAAAAAGGAAAAGTAAATCCCAATAATGAAGTATCGGTGAGCCACCAGCCGGCAGGAGACCCCAGGACGGACGGAAGGGGGAGGAGGGCCCCAAAAAAAAGAGACAACAAAAAAAAAATAAAGCACTGGGTGTCAGGAGATTCGGGGGTGCTCGAGAGAAAATAACGGCGAAAGCTAAGTGGTCGCCGCGTTGGGAATTCAGGACAGCGGTCTCCTGTCTGTCGTACCAAACCACGTTACACAGTCAACCGAGTGAGAGGACGAATGGACGACAGCCACATGCTGCTGATGGTCTTGAGTATTACCAGATGGAGGGAAAAGTATATCAACCCTGCGAGGAGGAGGGGAAAAGGTTGTAGAGAGGGATGCAAGAACTAGGGGGGTGTATGTGTATGTGTGTGCGTGTGTGGTGAATGTGTGGTGCAGCCCACCCCAGCGGAGGATATTGTGTTGTTGTTGTTGTTGTTTTCCAAGCCCGGGCCCTTTTTTTCAGGAAACCAAGTAATAATCCAAGTAGACCGAAGCCGTCAACGCGGGCGCAACCGTGCACATAACTCGATCAGAAGACGGTGAGATGGAACGTCTAGAACAAGGCTCCAAGCGCGTTAGCTCACGGGAAGGACGAGAGAACGGTGTCGATCCAGGTGGCCAACTGCAGGTATGGCCGGAACGAGGCTTGCAGGAGGCGGACGGTTGTGGATGGTGGAGGTGAAGAGGGAGGGAGGGAGGGAGGGATGGAGGGGAGTCCAGAGAGGGTTTGATGTTGTCTATTGGCAGCTGGCAGGAGGGAATGGCGGATGGACAAGCCAGGTTTCGACAGGCTGTCAGACGCAAGGAATCGATTGCGAAGTCAGAAACTTTTCGACTGCGGAAACTGTCAGACACAGGCAGACAAGCCAGTGATGAGTACGTAGCAGTGGCAGTCAGCAGTACTAGTAGCACCGCCAACCAACCATCCAGCCATCAAGGAACCAGCAGCAGCAGCAGCAGCAGCAACAAGAGAATAGTAGTAGTGTGTAGTGTGTAGTGTAGTGTATCTAGCTAGCTGCTTGGTACTTGGATAGTGATAGCACTAAGCCGGTACCCGAGAGAAGCTGACCCAGTTTTTTCGCCAGTAACCGGGGCACCCAGAAAGTGCAGCACGGGAGATAGGCCGAAAGTACTAGTCTAGATAGCTAGATAGCGACGATTGCACTGACTTACTTAGGTAAGTCTAGTAAGTAAGTAACTAACTAGATAGTTCCAGTCGTCGTCTGCGTGCGTACACACACACAGAGAGAGAGAGAGAGAGAGAGAGAGCAGTAGTATCTAGTAAGTACTAAGAAGAAAGAGGAGGACCCCGATCGGGCCAGTCAAGGGGAGAGGGGACGGCGAGACCCAATGATAGCCGCCCACGTCAAGGAACGGGAAGGAAAAAAAGGTGTCTAGCGTGGGAGTCAACAAGCAGTGAAGTGGACCTTGTTTTCTCTTTCTTTCCTTCTTTCAGCCAGCTGGTGGAGGTAGAGCAGCCGACCAGCTGGTACGTAGATTGTGAAAGGAAGATCAATAAACAGAGGACAAGAAAGAGGGGGGGGGGGAAATGACGTGAGGAGGGAGGAAGTAGTAAGTAGTTAAGAGGATGGAGGGATGGAAGGCGATGAAGTCAGTCCGTCCAATTACTCTGCAAATAACTGACTCTGGATGTTTTTGTTTCGAGTTTCAAGCTAAGAATAAAACAATCCCCTTCCAAACGGGGATTCCTCAGGAATCCACGCCATCATAAGCCTGAAAGTAATCAATACCTGCAGTGACATCGCCGTTTGGTAACTTTACCTGTTGCCACACCACCTTTTCCCGACCATACGGGACAGTACGGAACCAATACGGAACATCCCTCCGACCGGGGGGAATCATCATGACTTCATCTCACCCCCCGGAGAAACACATTCGAGACGCGGAACGAACTTCTTCCCAGCAGGTTTGTGCTAATAACCAGAAAACTCTGTTTAAGCTTTTTACCAGATATCTTGAATCTTTCAAGGGGAAGGGGGGGGGGGTTACATTCCCCCTTTCACATGCTATATACCATAACCTCTATCATCCTAGCCTAGCCATAATATACACTCTCAGATAGATGGAAGGAAAGAAGCTGTAGCCAGACCCAAGGTATTGCAAATAAACTGAACTCTCATCACGCCATACCTCTCCCAGTGCAACCCCAGCGCAATAGCCAAAAGAGCAACTAAATAGGAAATCGAAATTGAACCCAGCAAACCAGAGCCAACCTTCTACCCAGATCATCTTCTAGACTAGACTAGACAATCTTATAGACTCGTTTCGCAATGTAGAACGACGCAATGGCGAACAGAACTAGCCCCGCAGTGACTAAACGGAGACTCCATTAGCCACGACTTCCTCATCCAATGTAGAAGAGAGGGAGAGAGACTTACTCGACCAAAACCACGACAAGCTATCCACATCCTGACCAGGCACCTTGACGTTCATCCCCCACATACCACAGATAATATTCAGCGGCAGGACAATCGTACCCAGCACCGTCAACTTCCCCAACACGTCGGCCGTCTGTTCCTGCCGCTCGTTCATCAGGATGTTGATCTGCGCCAGGTAGTTCGAATGCGCACGCGACAGAAGCCTACAACAGAGCCGTTAAATTAGCAAAATCAATATCCATGTAAAAGAAAGAGGCTGCAACGTACGTTTCATAGTAGGTCAGACTGCTGGTCATCGTCATGATATGGTCTTGGATATCACCCAGATAGAGACCAATCTCCGACTTGGGCGCCACTTCCCATTGCTCGTTGCATCGCTTGGCGAAGCCCTTGACAACGTCTGCCTTGTTGCTCAAAAGGCGGTACATCCCCATCACCTTCTTGCGGCACACGCCCACGCGCCGCAGCATCTCACCGGGGGCCAGAGACGTGGTCACGCTCTGATTATCCTCTTCCTTGTTGGGCCCCATACCTCGCTCGTCTGCATGCATCTGCATGATCTTCTCGTCGATCTCATCGACCTCGTCTTCGATGGCCTGAATCAAGGGGCCAAAAACGTCCGTGATGTCATCGATAAGAGCATATGAGATCCAGTCGGAGCTGAGAATAAGGTAATCCATCAACTGACGGATTCGTCGGCGCACATTCGCCGGATGGGGCGTCTGCGAGAAGTGGAAGGACAGCACACCTTCCCGGAACACAACAACATACATGTTCACGGGCTCGAGATAGTTTTCGCTGTTGGGGTCTTGCTCAAAGGTGCGGTAGTTGACAAAGTAATAGTTCCGGAACAGCTCGACTTTCTCGCGCGCCTCTTGCATCATGATATCCTCGGTCGTCAGGGCATGGATACCAAAGGATTTGGCGAGCACTCGCATTTCTGCATCAGTCGGGCACAGAACATCAAGCCAAAAGGTCGGCCGAGGCCCATACCGTTTGGGCTTGGGTTGAACTGGTTTGCGCAGGGGCGACGCTTCGGCGGATGTTCGTGCCTCGGTGACAGCCTCACTGATGATGGACGTTCGAGGCTGGTGCCGTTGATTCCCGTAGACACCCTGGTGATTGTTGTGATTATGGATACCATTGCCATTGGCGCCGTGACTGTTACCGTTCGGCGACATGACCCGGGATACGTTGCCGCTGGGCTGACGGCTATGGTTGTTGTGGTCCGTGGTGCCCTCCCTTTGATGGTGCTCCTCCTCTTCCTCCTCTTCATCCGACGAGATGTCTAACTCTGGGGGATCCGGGATAAAGAGCTCGCGGAAACTACCACCAGGCTGGCATAGCTCCGAGATGGTCTGAGCGTGGATAGTACTCTGGAATTCTTCGTTGAAGTATGTGAACCGGTAGGGAGCTTCCTCCTCTTCGCGTCGCCAGAGTCGGTACTGTGGACGAAGACGACCCTCGACAAGCATAGGCTCACTGATCTTCTTCGCGCGATAAGCACCTGAACGCTCCTCCTTCTCCTGGCGGCTCCAATCCTCCAAGACGGATAGATCCGGCCATTCCCTAAGCCGCCGCCGTCGGCGATGGCCTTCTTTGGCCGCCCTCTGTGCATCTTCTTCGGCAATTTCCGAAACCTCTTCCGTTGGGAAGCAGACATCTTCTTCAGCTGGGAAGGTCGTGCGACGACGGAGACGCTCCTGAGGGTTAATCTGCGGCGACGTCGGCGACGACCCGGGCGACTGCGCGGGACGATTATTGGTTCCATCAACGTCAATCAACACATCATGCGAGCGAGCCAGTTGTTCCATACGATTGTCAATCGACTTGGCGAGCGAAAAGTCAAACTCTGCCCCGGTGACCACTGCATCGTCATAGTTCATCTCAGGCCCGAGCTTGGGCGACGTTGGCATTGACGGAGGGTTGTTGATGTCATAATCACGATCTTGTTGCTCACCAAACTTGGGACTCGGTATGGCACGAGGCGAGCATCGAGAAGAACTCGAACGACTGGAGGCAGGTCGTCGCTGGTGGAACGACAGCGGGCTCGACCGAAAATCGGCCCCGTACCGAGGCAAGCTAGGACTATGGGCAGAGGGCGGTGGCATCAACGGTGTCCGATCATTGACTTCCTCTTCTTCCCCACCACTATCATTATCCACTCGATACGATCTGTGCGCCGACGGCAGGGTCTGGGAGCCCGACTCGGGACGAAAGGGGGTGGTCGAGGAACCGGGACGATAGGATTGGGCGAGACGACTATCTCTCCGAGGTCTCATCGACGGTTGATGACTATGTAGAAACACCCACTCATTAGCCCGATGAAACTAAATCCCAAACCAAGAGAAACATGACTGAGCAACATACCGATGATCCAACAAAGCCTCACTCTCCAAACTCGTACTACTGAGATCCCTACTACCCAGTTTATAGAACGGCAGCGAAGCTTGCGGCTTAGCCTGATCAGCCATCATGCTGATATCCTCACCTGCGTCGGGGATCGAGGCATGAGGAGCAGCGGGATGAGGATCCTCAGCGCCGCCGAGAAAGGACTGACGGCGATGACGACGCTTTCGATGACGGGGTTTTTTCCGTTTGGCAGATTTAACCGTGGTACCTGATCTGCTTCCTGCGCCATCGTCCTGCTTCCGATCCGAGCCAGGAGTGTCGTAGCCACGCGTGATTGTTAACTGGGAGTCACCGGCACGTCGAGTACTGTGTCGGGAGGGTTTGGACGGGCTGGGAGCGGTCTGATGCGGAGTTGACGGTGAAGGCTGCATTGTGATCTGGAACGAGGGCCTCGGGGCCGAGGATGCTGCATGCACGATGATCGGCCAAAAAGTTGGGAAAATGTTCCCTCAATTCCTTATCTCAATGGGTTCCACTTATCAAGGCGATAAGTTTGCAGCTAGTAGTAAATAGTATACGGTTTAGCAGCACCATGCACGGGGGTTTTCGACACCGAGGAATGACTGCTGCGATAAGAATGAGAGTAATGATGACGAGGATAAAAAAAAAAGGCAATCCAAGACGCAAGGTTATCGGGTATGCAGTGTCGGCCAGCCTAGTAGGGCTCAGCGTGGTCAGGGACAATTCATCGGGGCGCAGTGCGCAGTGCGATTGGAGATCGGCGAGCGAGGGGCGAGGCGTGGTGGGACATGAGGCACTTCCAACGGCAAGGGTTGAGCTCCATCAACTGGAGAAATGGGGGGGGCAGTCCTAAGAGGTAGATACTGTGTAGTACAAAGTACACGATGGGGATAGACTAGAGGGAGGATGAAAGGTGGGGAAGCCAATGAAGGACCTCTGCTGTCAAGAGAAGTTCCGAAGAACAAGCAACGATGGGGAAGATGGAAGAGGGAGGGAGTTCCAGACCAAATGCCTGGCAAAAAGCAAGGAAATTGGGAGCTCCAATCCCCCTGCCCGGCCATAATCACCGCTTTAAGGCCCGCCCAGTCAGGTGATGACATCACTGGCTCACCGATGCTTTTTAGCTTCCCCCCAACACCAAATACGAAAGTCTGTCTGTCTATCTGTCTTTGTCTTCTTCAGAGCCTGCAATGGTCTCATTGTCATCATACTACATCACACATATTAGACACACAATGTTACATTAACAACATGGGAAAAAAATCGAAAATAAAAGGCATAACTTCAAAGTAGCAATCAAGGCCGTCATATCGTCAGCTCTAGATATCGGGCATCATCATAGACATCATCAATATGAGACAAGAAATGAGAATATTATAAAACATAAAATAGACAAAAAGAATCAAAGCAACCAAACAGGGGATATAATTGAAAGCACAGCAAACGCTCCAAGTAGCCTTCCAAGCATTATTCATTACCATTTTTGAACCGGGTTGGATTCCGGCTCCCATCATCCATCCGTCCTGACGCCTCCCGTGCTAACCAACGCGAAAGAATAAACTAAACCATAACGACCCGCAAAGAACGATGGACCAGGCTGCCCGAAAAGTGTGCAGTCGTCTGAGACCAATTGTGGTCTGAGTGTGACGCCTCAGATCACATTGCTCATGTCCATGGTTGACGATGGGGCGACGCTGTGGACCGATCTCGTGGCATCCAGGGACATGCGGTCGCCGCTGAGCATCTTCACCACCTTCTTGTCCTTGTTGGGTCTGGCAATGAGCACTTGGGCCGGGCAGACGACCACCTCATCGTCGCCTTCTCCCCGGTCATTGCCCTTCTTCACCACCAACGGGAACAGAACAACCCGGACTACCGCTTGCTGCGTTTCCAGCTCTTCATTTGACGTGGTCTCTCCACTGCGCTCATTCATCAAGGAGGCGTTGAAGTAGACCTGGCGAGCAAGATCACCATTGGTGTCATACTCGGGCTGCAGTGGCGGTAGCATAATGTATTCTGCCAGCTGGGTGCGCATCTCAATCGACAGGTGAACCGCGACACGGAGCACCTTGCGGAGCGAGTCCAGAAGCTGGGCCTCGACATTGGTAGGTGGCGGGAGGAGGCGCGACAGAGTGTCAAAGATCTCCAAGGCGACAGCTTCGGTATCATTCTCACGCTGCTTCGAGAAGGTTGGCCGTTTCGAGAGCAGAGTCAGAGTAGTGGCGCGCCACCGGTGGATAGCACTGCGTGGGCCAATGTCGGCAAGTTGTTTCTCCAGAGACTTGAGCTTCTGTCGTTGCTCACGATCCATGCCGAATAGGTATCTTGTGAAGATAAACTCCCATACCATGGTCATGACAACAGACATGAATACATCACGACGACGAACTCGATCGCCGAGGTAGCTGTCTACGTCGGAACCGTCCAGGATTGCGTTGTCGAACCGGTCGGCAATCTTCTCCTCCTGCAGATCGCTGAGCTTGCGGCAGCGACGGTGGTCGGAATGCTTGGAGAAACGGAGGACCCATTGCTGTACATGACCACATAGCTTCTGGCAAGCAGCATCGAAGTAATCCTCGTCGCGGAAGACCAAGACGTCGTCCTGCATGGCTGCCGCGATCTGTTGCTGTAGTTGTTTCACCTTGTCGCGAGCATTCTCCAATTCCTCCCGTAGCCGTCGTAGCTCCATGTCCTTCTGGGCCAATGCCGTCTCCACTTCTTGTCGCACCCGATCGTGCATTTCTGCCGACAGTTGTTGATTCTCCGAGCGCAATGCATCGACTTGGCGATCGAACGTCTCCTGCATAACTTGGACTTCCTGCGCATGAGTGGCAGTGAGGTTGGAGCTCGTCGTCGTGAGCCCGGCATTTTCCTCGGTCAGACGGGCTACTTCCTTCTGCAACCACTCCAGCGAGCTCTTCAATTGTTCCACTTCGGCATCCCTGTCCCGCAGATCAGCGTCGCGGCTGTTGAGGGCATGGTCACTCTTGCGTCGGGCGACGGAGGTCTTGCGGAGTTTATCTTCAGCTTCCTCACGAGCGGCGGCGAGAAGACGATTTTCCGAAATAAGGCGGTCGAGACGAGACTCGAGTTCTTGGAGGTGTTGCATACTTCGACGGTGCCGAATGCTGGGCGGTCGGCTAGGCGACCGGGGCGAGCTGGGCGTCTCACCCCAACCCTCCTACAGTAGTAAACAGACGATCGGTTAGCCAACCCAGACCTTTCGATAACGACGAAGATACCAATGCACAGAATTCATGAAAAAACAACTAGTAGTACTTACATAAACGTCCGTCATATTACGCAGGGGACGCTTGCCCTTGTCGGTGACGGGGTCGTAGGAGGAAGAAGAGGCGATGCGCTCGAGGTTGAGGTCCGAGGCTGAAGAAGCGGGAGGCTGGGGCTTGCGCTCTGATTGGTCGTCGCTCTCCTGCGCCTGAGTGGTGGCTGCCGCCCGCAAATCTCCGCTGGCAGTGCGATGATTGCGTCGCAGCGATCGAGGAGTCGGCGTCTGCTCGAGGTTCGGCGTCATGTTGTGCATGCTCTTGACCCCTCGGATGCTGCTGCTGGGCCGTAGAATTGGCTTGTCTTGTTCCGGCGTCTTGAGCACCTCAGCCGGCCATCTACCTTCCACCAGCTGACTCTCAGGGCTACGCTTCTTGACATCGACATCGTCAAACGGCGTTTCTTTATCCGGTGTTGGCCAGGCCTGACGGGCCAACGCATTGTCAGTAAACTTCCGGGTCGGGGTTTCGGGGCGAGGAAGCACATGTTCGGGCTTCATCTCCAGACGGGGCGTGCCGCGTCCGTGACCCACGGTTCTTGAACCGGTGGATCTCTCCGTTCGACCCCTTGGCTCATCCTCCTCGATGGTTTGCAATGGTGTCCGCGGCGGGGAGACTGCCTCTCGATCCACTCCTGTCGGCTGCGGCGAGGGCGTACGTGGCTGAGAGTTTTGCTCGACCTCCAATGACCACGGCCGCCGCGTTTGGTTAGGTCGACCGTGGATTGACGGGCTACGTCGTAGCTCACAAGTTGGGCTAGAGCGTGACGTTTCTTGTCCAATCTCTTTACCGGATGGGGATCCTGACCGAACGAGTACCGACTGTCGCTCATGCACGGGAGACGGGGCGTATAGTGGAGCCTCGTGGTGGAAAGAAAGGCTAGGCTCCGTGGTTTCAGCTTCAACTTCCTTGGGAGACTCCTTGTCCTTTTGTTCTTCCCACCGTATGTCAATTTGTCTAGACTTCTCTTCCGGTCCGTCCGAAAGCACAGAAACATTATACGAAGTATCTGCTTCAACTTCGATCGTAGGCTCGTTCGGAGAAGGGTGCAATCCAGTCTCCGGTTGTGTAGACTCATCTGCTTCAGTAGGTTCCGTAGCAATTTTGGCATGGTCCTGCCCCGAAGACGGGGAGTCGGCCGTGTTAATGGGCGCCTCCAAGACTATCGCGCTGTCGCGAATTGCTTCCTTGTCGATAGTCTCTTCCTCAGCCCCATCTTTTGCTGACTCGGACGGCTCAACTAGAGCTGGTCGACGAAAATACCCCCGTTCCAGTTGAGGAAAGATGCTGGCAACCTTGCTTTGTTTCTGCGACTCCGAACCGAGGGATTCGCTGCTAGTCTTTGCGTAGATAGAGTGTTCTACATCGAGTGCGGTAGAGGGTGAAATTGGCAGAACAGCAGTTGCTTCAGAGGGAGCTTGTACGTCGCCTCGGGTTTGCTGAAATGCTCTGACTGTCGTTTTCCCTGCCGCGGCTGATGCGCTTGGGTGTCGGATCACCCCTTCAGGGATTGCGTTCTCGTCAAAATCTGCAATGCCTGGCTCGAACGGGACAGCACGAGCTTCGGGTGAGGAATCGGGTGATCGTTCGGTAGCATCGACTTCGCTTTTCTCCCAGTCTATTATAGGCCAAGAGTCATCATCTTGTGCGCGTTGCTCCCAAGCCGGGATCTCAGTTTCCTGTGGTGGAAAACTGGTGGCATCCTTCTTGTGGGGTTGCTCACCTTCTGGGTTCTGGACATCGAGGGTTTGGCTTTCCAGACGCTTCTCTTCTTCCCCAGAGTGTGGATCCGGGGAGACATCGTCCACCGTAGCCTGTTCAGCAGCCAGCGCGTCTGGTTCTTCAGCCACTTGCTGTTGGACCGGGTTCTGGTCCGCCGAAGCACCAGCGTCAACACCTGGCTGCTGCCCCCTATCAGAATCTACAAGCTCTTGTTCAGCCCTTTGCTTGGCCTTTCTGCGTTCCTTCTTGGACAACTTCTTCGTTAGGGGAGCTGGTGCCTCCTGTTGTTCCGGAGACTTCTCAGACAACTCTTCAGACATCCCATGGTTGTGCTTTGCTGTTAGTGTCTCGGTCTCCTGTTCTGCATTGGTCGTTTCTGGTGCTTGCTGGACGACCATATCTTGTCTCTCTGCAGTAGACAGTTCTCGGGGCTCATCAAACTCTTCTGCGCTGCGGACTTGTGCTTCCTCAGCCTGTGGCGCCTGGTGCTCTTCCTCGTCTCCACCCTCCTGCATGGTGGGAGTTGTCAATTGCTTTTCTTCGACGGTGTTGCTTAGTTCTTCGGCGGCAGGACGGGTGGAATCAAGAGTATCTGTCCACGTCAAACCCTCGTCACCGGTAACAGCCCCTTCAGTCGGTGCAAGCGTGGGACTGCTTTGCTCATCTCTGGCCTGTTTCTTCGCCTTCTTCTTTTTCTTTTTGGATTCTTTACGAGTGAGGACTGACTCCTCCAAGGGCTTCTCCTGGGTCAAATCACTCGGAATGGCTTCTGTTGCTTCCGCAGCAGATGAGTTGGTATTGTCTTCATCCCTGACCATGTTGTCTTGAAGGAACTGCTCTGACACCAGTGTAGGTCCTTCTGGTGCTTCTGCGGCTGACTCGAGAGCCTTGTCACCCGAAGGAGCTGGCTCATCAACAATGTCGTTCAAGTTTGCGTCATCTTGCACGGCATCCAAGCTGTTCTTGTCTTCTGTGGGTTCCAAAGCCTGTTCGAAAGTTGCCTCTGCCACTCCCTGTTGGCCGACCAGCTCATTGTCCGGCACTGCTTCGCTCTCGACATGCGGTTCAGTTACCTCTTGAGGCTCAGTCACCTCCTGAGGCTCAGTCTCATCTTTCGCCTGACTTAACCCCTTCTTCTTCTTTTTCTTGTTTTTCTTCGTCTTAGAGACTGGCTCTGCAAGGGTTTCGCCAACATCGACTGCGGTTTCTTCGGCAGCCTCCGGAGTAACACCTTCGGGAATAGCATGTTCCTCAGGGGTGTCTTTCTCGACCTGAACAATTGTAATATCCAGCTGCCGATCACCTGAATCAAGCTTCGATTCAACTGGGAAATCATCTGGCTGTTCAGCTTCCTCTCCATGATTCTCGACAGGGGCAGCTATTTCAAGATCGTGTGCTGCTGGCTCCTCCTCGTCTTTTGGCGACTCGGCTGGCTTAAGGGATGCGTCAGGGCCTGGCTCAGTACTGGGAGCTGCGGTTTCCACGGGTAGCTCGTCGGGAATAGCCGTAGCTGTTGCCTGCTCGTTGCCCTGAACTCCCGTACCCTGTTCGGTTTCTTCCTGGCTTGCTGGCTGCTCTGCCTGTCGCTTTTTCTTCTTTTCTTTTTTGCTCTTTTTCTTTGATGGTACATTGGTCGTAAAATCATCCATCTCAACTACACCCTCGATGGACTCTCCTTGCTGCGTGGCATCCGGGGCTTCGATGACTTCTCCTACACGCGTCACCGTAGCCTCATCTGCCAACTCTTTTTCCGGACTGACGCTAAGCGACTCTTCCTTTTTGACAAGCTGTTCATCCTCGTGCTCGGCGTCCTCCCTAATCGGCGCCTGCTCTGTCTCCTTTACAACATCCTCAGAGACATCGTCGATCAAATTTCGGTCGGTGCTGGACTCTCCTTGCTCCCCAACTGACGTTTGCCCAGTTTCATCGTCAGGCTTGACCATATCTTCAGCGGGCTGCGTCTCTGATTTTTCCTGCGCATCACCCGACTCCTCCGGCTCGTTGGTTGCTAAAGGTTCTTGGCTTAAGTTATGGGCATCCAGCTCAACGGGTTTAACTGCTTCATCGGAGGGAACGGAAACTGGGTCGTCTTCACTTTTCTCATGCTCGAGTTGGGGTGGATGAGCGGAAGAAGTCGCTTGCTCTTGCTCTACCTGCGGAGATACCATGTCATCAGTCCAAATCAGATCTTTATCGTTCTCGCCGTGGTTTTCGGTGCCGTGGGACTGATTGTCTTTACCGTCATCTTCAGCAGGTATGTTTGCCGTTTCGAGCGATTGTTCCGCGGTCTTCGTTTCGCTGGGCACTTGAGTGTCGCTCGAATGGCGAGTCTCATCAGCAGGCTCCGTAGCATCGGCTAGGCTCTTGGACTGGCGTTTCTTGTCTTTCTTTGCCTTCTTCCTCGCTTTGGCTGACATGGGAGGGGCGTCCTTCTCGGGATCTTCTGGTTGTGGAGCGACTACCTCGGATTCATGCAGAGCAGGGACTGTAGCGTCGACGGGTGTATCAGGCTCAACCACGGTTTCAGGTTCAACTGCGGCCTCAGGTTCAAGCGGCGTCTGAGGTTCAATTGGGGTTTCGGGCTCAGTAGATAGCTCAGGCTCTGCAGGAGTACCGGGTTCAATTGGCGTAACTGGCTCGCTTGGGCCATCATCTGCACCAGTATCTTCGTTTGCCTCTGCAGTCATGCTTTTCTTCTTCTTCTTCTTTTTCTTCTTGGACTTAGAGGAGCCACTCTCCTGTTCAGCAGTCGTGTTCACAGGCTGGGGATCAGCTTCTGGGGCAGAAGGCTGCGCATCCGTCTCCGGACTCGCTTCGGGCTGCAGTTGTTCTGCTGTTTCCTTGGCCATGGTGTCTGCGGCTGGTTCGTTCTCTTCTGCTGATTCCTTGGGAGTAACAAAAGCATCTTCGACCGAGCCAGACTTCGGGGCCTCTGTGGCATCAACTTCGTTTGATGGTAGAGTCACCGGATCCTCCGGTTCTTCAATCTTCTCCTCAGGAACAGTGGCATCCATCATAGTAGCTTGGCTTTCGTCCGCTAAATTACGCGTTTCGCCAGTAGGTGTTTCTTCAGCGGGCTGCTCCAAAGCAGGTTCAGCCTCCAGAGACTGAGTCAATCCAGTATCATGGGAATCTTGGCACAGTCCAGAATGAGCGTCGTCTTTGGGCACGGGCTCATCATCCTGCTGATTGGCGCCGAGTGCATCGGCCGCAGGGTCGCTCGGCTCAGAAAGTTGCGATTCGGGCTCCGCGTCTGCGAAAGAGACCGACTTCCTCTTTTTCTTGTCCTTCTTCGCCTTCTTCTTGGACTTCGACGACTCCTGTGGATCTTGGACAGGTTCAGTAGGCTCGGTCGGCTCACTGAGCGCAGTATCAATGTCCCTGGTCTCCTCTGCTGGCGGTTCTGGAACAGTGCTTTCAGAAGGGCCGACGTCCTCGGCTACAGCAGAGTTGCTGACTTCCTCAGGAGTGTCAGTAGGCCCGCTGCCTGCCTCGACTGGGGTTTCGTTGCTCTCATCCTCTTGCGCAGGCCCAGGCTGGGATTCATCAATACTGACAGACTGACGCTTCTTCTTTTTCTTGTCTTTCTTTGATTTTGTAGAAGATGTAGTCTGAATTTCTTCTTGTGCTGGCTCTTCTTGGCCCACGTCAGTAGGTGTTTCATGCTCGACTGCGCCTTGCTCCGAAGTCTCAAAACTAGCAGGCAGTTCCGCTGGAGCCTGTTCTTGAGAGCCCTCTACAGTTGAAGCGACATCATTCTGTGGTACGGAAGCTTCAATGGGTGCTGTTTCTGCTTCGGTATTCTTCTCGGTTGAAGCGTCATTTTCAGCGCCATCATCCATGCCTGTCTGGCCCTCTTCAGCCTGGTGGGCTTCAGATACGGGCTCATCATTCTTGGGTTCAGGCTGCTCTTCCTGCACCTCGGTGGATTCGATAATTTCCTTTGATGGCTCGTTGTCTAGAGGCGCTTGATCAACGGCATCCATGGTTCCAGTTGCTGAAGCTTCTGTCTCAGTTGCAGTCATCTCACCCATAGGGCTCTTCTCAGCGGCCTCCTGAGGTTGCTCCTCTGTGGAAGTAGCGTCAGGTTCCGATACACCATTAGCAGATATTTGTGGCTCAGCATCAGTGAAGGTCGCATCGTGATGCTGGTCGTCTGCAGTGTCTGCAGACTCCGTAGTCTCCGGCGCGACATGCTCAGAAGTTGCAGTTGCACCTTGAGGCAAATCGCTCGGTGACTCGTCGATTGCAATGGCCGGAGTCTCTTCTTCAGAAGGAGCCTCCTTAGATTGCTCCAACACAAGCCCTTCGCTTGCCTCTACGTTTTCGTTTGTCGGAAGATCCACTTTTTCATCCACGGGAGACTTTGGCTCCTCAGGAGCTGGGTCTTCTGGTGGAGCATCCTCGGGCACGGCCACAGCTTCTGGTTCGGGCGCTGGCGTGATGTCAACAGATTCGGCCTGCTGCTTCTGCTGCTTCTTCTTTTCCTTCTTCGCCTTCTTCCTTTGAGCAGCAGTCATGGGAGGAGATTCAGTGGCTTGTTCTACAGGGGCTTCGGTTGCGTCGATGGGTTCTGTCTCTCGGACTGCCTCTTCTTGTTGCTCGGGTTCTGTGGGGGCGGAACCTTCGGCAGCGACGGGAACTTCCGCAGTCTCAACCGTAGGATCTATATTGTCTAGGGGAGGCTCGACAGGTGCTAGGCTCTCGTCGGGCGTCGCAGACAGGCTTTGTCGCTTCTTCTTCTTGTTCTTCTTGCTCTTTTTACCAGTCGGTGTAGAGCTCCCCGCTTCGGATTCAGGGTCGAGTTCAGGCGCCGCCTCGACCGCCGATTGATCGGGCACATGTGGTGCCTGATCATTGGCCTCGGTCTGCTCCACCGCCAGGGTTGAGTCGCTAACAGTGGCATCGGCGAGGGGCTCCGCTATAGCATCCTCGGAAGCCTCATTATTTTGCTGGGCGGCGGATGGCAGCTCACCGCTTGTTTGGAGGAGCGGGGGCTCGGCGGAGTCTTCTTGACTGGGCTCGGGCTGTTTAGCCTCAGATTCGGGTTCAGGCTCAGGCTCAGGCTCGGTTTCGTCCAGGGCGGAAGATTTGCGATTCTTCTTCTTTTTCTTGTTTTTCTTTTTCGGCTGTTCCTCTACTGCCTCTTCCGCTTGAACCTCTTGAGTGTCTCCAGCCGAATCGCCTGTCTCGGGCTTTTCTCCCTCGGGAAGCTTCAATTCATCGCTTCTCTCCGTTTCCGCAACATGGCTTGACAGTTCTTTGTTTTCGTCGCGAGGCTCATCTGCCACCTTTGATTCGGGAGATTCTTCGCCAGTCACAGTTGATTCAGGCACAGTTTCACTCGCGGTCGCGACTTCAGCTTCAGTCGCAGCTTCAGTCACAGGAGCAACTTCAGTTCCCGAAGCAGCTTCAATTTCGGCTGCAACTTCGGGCTCCAGGACAGGTTCGCTCTCGACAGCAGCTACGGCCTCAGGAGCAACTTCTAATTCTGGTGCTGCCTCGGTTCCGAGTGCAGCTTCCATTTCGGGGGTAGCTTCAGCGTTAGCTGCAACCTCAGGTTCTGGAGCAGGTTCAGTCTCGGGGGCAGCTCCAGTGTTAACAACCGCTACATCCTCAGGAGCAAGCTCAGGTTCCGTGGCAGCTTGAGCTTCTGAAGAAATTTCGGCCGAGGACGTTGGTTGAGAATCCTCGGTTGGCTCTGTTTCTAGCGAGGTCGCGGCGGCGCTTTTGCGCTTGTTCTTTTTCTTCTTTTTGCTACTTTTGCGTGATAGAGAAGCTTCCGGTTCCTCAGTGGCTTCCTGAGAGTTATCTTGAGCTATAGCTGGGTCGGGAATCGTTTTCGCTTCATCGGCAGCAGGTAAGTCCGCGGTTTCCGTTATATCCTTCTGCAGCTCGGCTTCGGTCGCTGGGACCTCGTTTTCTTCCTTAGCCTCGGATAGCTGTTCTTTCTCTTGCGTCTGGATATCAACTTCTTGGGCTTCGCTTTGCTGCAGCTGCTCTGTTGTTTTTTCGAACTCAACTGGCTCGGGTTTAGCGGCTTCCTTTTCCGTGGAGAGATCCTGTGATGTTTCTTCCGCTACTGTAGTTTTAGCCTCAGCACTAAGAGGTGATTCTTCAGGCTGATGCTCGAAGACCGGCGCCTCATTCTCATTCGGCTCCACAACATCTGCAGAGTTATCATGACTCGCCGTTTGAGCCAATTCAGCCTCTATAGGTGCTGCAAGCTCCTCAGGCAACTGGGAGTTATTGGCATCCTCCGTAGATTCTGTAGCATGAACGGGAATAAAGTCGGCCGGTGAGGATTCAGGCACATCAGCCACTGTAGGCACGTCTGGTCCGGCTGCAGTAGCCTGACTGGTTTCCTCGTTCGCGAGATTGACACCCTCCTCGGAGGGCTTACTATTCTCCTCTACACCCGTAGCATCCTGTGTTATCACAGCCTCGTCACTTGGCTCGGCCTTGTTGTCCGTAGCGTCGCCCTCGAGGGGTGTCTCAGTCTCGACCTCCTTGGGTTGTTCGTTTGATCCTGCCGTCTGTTCAACAATAGCCTCCTCAGCTAGCTGAGCCGCCTCTAGATCCCCAGACGCTCTAGTAGTCTCGGTCTTGTCTTCCACAGCCGTAGACTCTTCGGCAGGCTTAGCGTCTTCGGCGATTACAGCTTCTTCTGCAGTCAAGTCTTGGGATGCACCTTTACTCTTCTTCTTCTTCTTTTTCTTGGCTTTCTTAGAAGAGGCCGGTGCATCCGCAGACTCTGCGGCATCAGCAACAGGTACTGCTTCGGCCTCTGGCTGAGGTTCGGGGACTGCCGGGGTCTCTTCTGCCTTAGGTTCCTCTACCACAGATTCTTCTCGTAGAATGCCGGGCTCTTCCACGGCAGGCGTATCTTGAGGCATAGCTGCAGGCTGTTCTATTTCTGCAGGCTGTTCGGCGGCTGGAGTGTCTACATTTGCATCGTCCAGACCTTCCGTCTTGGTTAGTGACTCCTCAGGTGTGACTTGATCCGCCAGTTCTGGTTCCTGGGCGTCCTGTTCGGTTGGCTTATTAGCCTTTGCAGAAACCTCTTCTGTGATTGAAGCATCACCGGGATTGGGCACTTCTTGAGATGTGGGCTCGATTTGCTTCTCGGATTCCGCGGCAGGCGCGTCGGTTAAGGCAGGTTGCTCCGCTAAAGCTGGCCCTTGTGTGTCTGTCTCCACTAGCTTCTCTTCATCTTTAGGCTCAACCGCAGTCTCGCCAGTCGATTCCGCAACCACGGTAGGCTGTTCGGCGGTTGCTGTCTCGTGGGAACTGGGCTCTGTATCGGCCTCAGCTGTAGTAGGTAGAGGCCCCGTCTCGGTGACCATCTCCTCAGGAGCAGCAGCGGGCTCAGCCGGCCCCGGCTCCTGGATTTCAGACTCTAGCGCCTGTTCAGGTACCTCAGGCTCAGTAGCGCTCTGTGCCATCTGCTCCTCCTGGGATGTAGTTGGCTCATCCGAAGCTGGGGTAGGCTCGGGGGTGCCTAGGTCGATGCTCTTGCCCTTCTTCTTCTTCTTATTTTTCTTCTTTTTCGAAGTCGAAGACGTAGATACATCTGCAACAGGCTCTTCAGCTTGGGTATCGAGGGGCTCAGTCGTAGCGTCACCCGTGGCTTCGGCTGCGGGCTCCGAGCTGAGGAGAGCATCCTCGGTCTTGATAGGCTCCGGCTCCTGACGCTCGGTTTCAGGGGCCTTCTCGGACAGGAGTGGCTCTTCGTTAATCTCAGTAGGTCCAGCAAAGTCGCTTACTGGCACTTCCTGAGCAATCTCTGCCTCCACAAGGGCCTTTTCTCCCTCCGGCTCTTTCACCCCGACGGGGGTATCCTCGACGACTGTCACTTCAGGCCCACTGGCGCCTAATTCTTCGGGCTGTTCGTGTGTGGGTTCACCGGCATGGTTTCCTGTGTCAGCTGGAGTAGGTTCTGGGTTATCTACATTAATGTCACCCACAGCAGCCTCCACCGGCTCCTGTTTAGCCTCTGATGAGTCTTCTCCCGCTGCCAATACATCCACATGGGCTTCTTCGGACTGGATGGCGATCTCTGGGTCAGCACCCCTGGTCTCGTCTTCCGTCACCAGCTCTGGACTCTCTGCATCAGTTTCCTCACGTGGCGCTGATTGCTCTTGTCTCTCGCTCTCGACGTGAGGCTCTGCAGGAACTTCAACATTATCATCCAAGGCTTTGCTAGCATCCTCAGGCACTAAATGGCTAGCATCTGCCATAACCTCAGCACTGACTTGTTCCGGATTGTGCTCGTCGGTCTCCGCTCCAGCATGCTCTGCGGTGGAAGTTGTATCGGCATCCGCCTTTCCTTGAACGGGTTCATCAACGGTCGGGGCAGGTGCGACATCCTCAGGCACGTCTTGAGAATCTGTACCAGTAACAACTGGCGTTGACTCTATTTCAGTTGAGGTGACATCGACCTGAAACTTATCTGGTTCCTGCACACCCATCTCGCCCTTGGCCTGATCGATTTCCCGAGCCTGTAGTTCTTCGGTTTGGTCTAGCTTGCCCAGTACAGAACCAGCAACAGCTGCCACGGCCGTACCGACCATAGCCGCAACACCTACAGGTGCGCTCTCTTGAACCGGCTCAATCGATCGATCTTTGTCTAGCGCCAGAGAATCTGAGGTAGGGATCTGGACCGGAAGGTCCTCACTTGCAGCAGCTTTGGCGGTGTGCTCGCCCTCCTCAATTGTCTGTGCTTGCTCTAGGCTGATCTGCTCTTCAGAGCGCTGGGAGTCGAGCTTTATATCACCTGCTGTACCAGCATCACCTCCGGTTTCTACATCAGCATTGTGTTCAAGCTCTGCGAAATCATTCCTGGGCTGTGTTGGTGTAGTTTCGGCCACATCTTCGCCATGAGGTACTTTGTTTTCAGGCGTAGATGGGCGTACTTCAGGAAGCGACGGGAGGGTCTCCAGGCGTTCATTTCCAATCTCTTCTTTCACACCAACTGCCGAACCTTCAGCTGAGGGAAGGGGACCAATCTCTGGAGATGGTGGCAATTCCTGGTGCACGTTGACGTCTTGCAAAAGCTCAGAGGGCGAGTGAAACTCGTACTTCAGCTTCTCCTTCCTGGAAGGAGGATGATGAGGAATTTGGCCGAACGAAGCGGCGGTTGGAGTGCCTTGTTGAGAATCGAGGAAGTCGTACGAGCCCTCATCGCTTGATTGGTTCTGTGCAGCAGAAGTCTCTACGGCCATAGCCCGTGGCGGTCCCTGAACGTGTTCGCTGAGATCAACCATTTCCCACTTCTTCATATCTGGTAGAGCTGCAAGATCTTCCACAGATGCATTTGCTGAAGAAGCCTTGCTTGAAGGCAAAGAAGGGAGGGGCTCATCAGGGTGAGCCTCCGACTTGCCAGCACCAAAGCGCTCAACGAGCCACAAGGGCCGGATTTCACGAGAATTCTTGAACTCGGTGGAGGCCGGGCGGCGACGACCCTGTGTTGGAGAACCAGGGGAAGGAACGACGACTGAAGAAACGGAAGGAGAGCGGTTGGCTCGAGGTGAAGTTGGTGGCCGACGGAAGTGTATTGGTACTGCAGTAGGGGATTCGGTTGACCGCAACACAGACGACCGCCGAGATCTTTGACCTTGGTTCTCTTCTTGAGACCGGGCTAGCTCAGGCGAGGTTGGTCTACTCTGCGACATGGGCGCGGGGTTGGCGGTCTTCTCAGACGCAGGCGGCGATGCAGAGCGACTCCGTAGCCGGGAGTCGAGGACATCAAGTCCCAGCCCTGTGATCTCAGGATCCAGCCGCCCCGAAGCACCACGATGACCATCACCCTCGTCTACCTTGACTGGCATTTCGGGGCCCTCCTCTAAAAAAGACTGTTGTTCGTCGTCCTGGGATTGTTTCCGATCCTATACATGGAAGAAGAAGAAAGATAATCTTAGTATATGCGCTGTACAAGAACTGTCAAACGGATATGGGAATAACCAAGGCAAAGCCAAAATTTACAGGTAATCAGAAAGACAACCAAGCACTATACCTTCTCAAACTCCGACGATTTACCAGATTCCATCATGTCTTCGTATCTTTGTCGACGTCTCTCTTCCCTTCGTTGTCTGCTAGACTTAAAATGTTCAACGTTAATGTTCTCCTCGTTATGCTGCTTGCGGGACTCGTCATCCAGCCCATCTCCTCGACTGGAGCTGCGACGCCGTGAAGAACTCTCTCTACGTCCAGACCCGATCTCCGATTGGACTTCACGAGAGGAAAGTTTATCAGCAGAGGATGTTCCCTTGTCTTCTACCGGTGCTGAAACTCTTGACCCAAAAAGATTGCTCAAGAAACTGCCGGGTTTGGTGTCCTTCGTCTTTTCTTCCAGCCTGGCGGGCGAAGAGGTGATGGAAACCGCGTCTTCAAAGTTGTCACTACTACTGCGCTTGGAACGCCTCTTCCGTCTCTTCTTCTTCCCTTCACCTTCATCAGCCCCAACTGTGGATGGATCAATGTCATCGTCGATTGGCTCGATGTCACCGCTGCTCTGCTCTGGAGTGTCTCGCAATGTCGATGGGCCATCCTCTTTGGTTCCAGGCGCTGACACGAAGTAAGGAGAGTCGCGGTCTTGCGAGGAGGTTGTATCGCTCAATTTTTCCTGCCTCTCTATTGACTCTTCAGGCTCGAAGCCACCGGGCATGGAAAGGACCTCCACGGGAATTTCAGAAACGCTCTTATTGACGGGCTCCCGGCTTGGCTGAATGGCAGGGCTATCGCTGGCATTGTGCTCTTTTCTGCGGCTGAGGTGCTCGATAACTTCTTGGGCAATGGATTGCCGGGGCTCGTTTGCGAGCTCTTCACCAGTACGAGATTTAGGCTCCGAAAAGAGGGGCCCATCCTCGATGCGGTACTCCGGTGCCATTTGGATGTTCTCGTCATCGTCCGGCGTCTCGACTTCGCCTTCCACAAATCCATGGGGCACGGAACGTGACACGGGTGCTTCTTCCCAGGGTGACACAAACTGCACCTTCGGCTCCGTGGTAGGAGGAGAGCGCCTAGTATGGAATGTGGGATCATCCGTTACAAGCGAAGGGTCAAAGCCAGCAGCTGCAGTTGCAGCAGCAAGTGCAGCAGCAAACTCGATATCTGCTCCTACCATGGTTGGGGCCTCCTTAGTTGTAGATTGGGTAGAGGAGCTTGGTGGCATGTCCCGTGCAGTGTCTGCGGTAATAGGCTCAACCTCCTCAATGTGCTCAAGAACCCTAGTATCTTGGTCGACAGATTCATGCTCGGAGGATGTTGAGGGCACTTCGTACTCATGCGTCTCATGCTTGCCCCATGATACCCGTGAGCCGGTTGTTTGCCGTTCAAATCTGTTTTCTTCTTCGTGCCGTTCAGGGACCAATACAATTGGTGTCGCCCTGGCGGAGCCCACCTGGCTATGGGGAGGGGTTGGCTCAGTAAGCGTCAGACCCGGTACAGGCCACGGCAAACCATTGTAGTCAGGGTGTGGCTCCTCCGTTACAATAGCAGATTCGTTCGTAGGCTCTACTTCGATAATAGTTGGCATCGAAGTGGGCTCTCGGCGTGTGTAGGTATCAGGGCTGTAGCGTAGCTCCTCAGGAGCAAAGAATTGAGCATAGTCCTCGTAGACGGGCTTGGTACGAGGAGGTGGGCGAGACTGCCGGGGCCTCACATCCTCCGGCAGGCGGTCTCTCTGCGAGCGCTCCTCTGCCATGGTCCGTCCATTCTCCGACATTGGCAGACTTGATGCGATAGACTCTGATTCGGAAACGCGGCGCCTCTCTGCTCGGCGCTTTTCACGACGCTCCTCGTGCCGACGTTGGCTGGCGGTCTCGGAGAGTTCATCGTTCGAACTGCTTCTAGAAATCATTGTGGAAGCAGCAAAACCACCTATCGCTCCTACAGCAGCGGCACCCATCAAGGACGAGGATTCTTTCACTCTGCGTGAGTTTTCTTCCTCGATTTTTGACTTTTCATATTCACGTTCTCTCTGTTGGCTTGCTTGACGTTCAGCATCCCGAAGCGCCATCTCTTGCTCTCTATCGACAAGTCGCACTCCTCCGCCGGCATCGCCCTCCCGTCGCAGACTTTCCAGGCGATTGGTACGCCGCTCCTTGTTAGCCTGTTCTTCGGTCAAGTCAAATTGGACTGAGGCCTGGTCTTTCAGCGTCGAGCGACGTCTAAAGCTTGACGACGACATTTTCTCGAGGGGCTCTGCGTGGAAGACCGGGGAGGAATCACTACGCCGGTGGACCCGATTGAATCTCGCGGAGATATCACTTCTCTCGGTATAGTCTGCGGTCCTCTGGTTCCATCTGTCGCTTCTTGATGGGGTTTCGTAAGGCATGAAAGCGCTTGCAGGAGTTGGGTGTACATCAGGTACGCTATAGGAGGGGATGGATTCGCCTTGAGAAGTGTATACTGCCTGCGAAACCGGAGTCACTGGCTGTGGCTGCTGCAGGGGAATAGGTCCTGGCCTGACCAATGTCGGCTGGGAAGGGGGTTGAGATGAGGCCTTGATGGTGTCGAAATGTGAAGGGTCACTGGTGGGGACAGGAACCACGTGTTGAAGACTTCCAGTACTACTTGCAGCATCGTGACTGGATACCTTAGATTCCCGGTGGTATGCTGATGCTAAGGCGGCCGTTCCGAGACCAGCTGCGACCGCAGCCTCTGTGGGGAAGCGGTTCTCCGACGAGCGAGACCTTCTCTTCTTCTGCTTCTTCTTGGACTTCTTGCTTCCCCAATTCCAAGGCCATCTCGACGTTCCGGAATCAGAAGAGTGAGAGTCAGTGCTGGGGAAATGACCACTTTCGCCGAATGCGAGGCCGGAAGTAACACTTGAGGAGGACTGGTCACCCGAGTCAAGATCTTCCCAGCCCTCATCGTTAGCAGCAGACGACTCGTAATCAGACCGACCGGATCGGGACTCTTTGCCGACAAGTATCTCCCCAGTGCGCCGATTCTTGCGATGGGATGAGGCGGCCAGTGCAGTGGCGGCTGCGCCTAGACCCAGTAAGGCAGCATCCACATCTGTATCCGCTTTCTTCTTGCTTCGCCTGTTAGACTTACCTGACTGGCGCTTCGTGTATCCAGACCCAAAGGCCAGATCTGCATCGAGTGATGATGACGAAGAATTGTTATTGCTGAAAGAGAAGATGCTCTTGCGCCTCTTGGTCCGACGCTTGCGGCGGTTCTCTGACGATGCAGTGAAAAACGAACTGAAGCCACTACCGACAGTCTTGCGAGCGGGTCTTGAAATATCCACAAAAGATTCATCAGAAGAAGATGTCTTTCTAGGTTTCCTTCCTCTCGAAGATGTACTGCGGCTCCTGCTTCTGTGACGGGATTCGTATTCTGACACAGCCGCTGTTCCAACTGCCACGCCCAGGGCCGCATTCCTCAGGGCAGCATGTCGCTGACTTCTAGATGATGAGCGGGAGCGAGACCGAGAACGAAGTCGAGATCCTTCATATCTGCTGAGTTTCGAGTCCGAATGATAGGAGCTGTGGTCGGTATGTTCCCGCGATCGGCTTCGATGGGACCGTCTGTAGACTCCGCGTGAGGTCTGGCTTCGTCGACCGGCTGTGGAGGCGCCTTCACTTTCGTGGATCGAATGCCGAGAGCTCGCCACCTCACCCGTTCGAATGCTGTAAGACTCGTCGAACTCCTTACTACTGAAGATAGATTTGACCGCATATCCACCAAGTAGCCCGGGCAACCACGAGTTTCTCGACGACCTGTTGCGACGCCTTCCTTCGTCCTCTGACGAGGAGTAGCGGCTTGCTTTATCAACACGTGATCCATTACTGTACCTATCAGCAGAGCGGCGGCGAGGTTTGTGGTTGTGCTTGCGAGGTGCGTCTTGAGACGTCGTGCCTGGCTCAAAGCAGTATTTGCAGACCCCGATAGATTCCGTATAATCCTCGAACATGCCGACACCTTCTGGGTCCTTCCAAAAGTTGATAAATTTGTCCAAGGGACCTTGTTGACGTTGTTGAAAGGCCAAACCTCCGGATTGGAAAGGAGCACCGTGGTATACTGCAGCATGATCGGGATGTAGCGGACTCGCCGCGTACCCGGCCGCCGCCGCCGCTGCCGCAGGTCCTGCAGCAAAAGGAGGCATATTCTGCTGAGGGGGGAATGCCGGAGTCTCCGGGTAGGCCGGGAGTACCTCTTCGTAGTTTTGCATGGTGTACTGAGAAGAATGGTCAACACTTGCAGACTGATGGTGGTGGCTCATCATATAACCGGCCGCTGCACCAGCGGCGGCTGCGCCAACTGCAGCACCCGCTCCATGAGAATGAGAGGGCTTCGGAGGGCTCGATGCGGTAGGTGGCACATAGTTTGCAGGGGATTCCGAGATAGTGTGCCCTGGGGAATCCATAACCTCAGCTCCTGATATTGTCGTTGCAGTGGCGACGGCAGGTGGGCTTGAGATTCCAGCCGTCTGTACAGAGGGTCTTGGTGGTCTTGATGGTTTTGGTGGTTTCGGCGCAGAAGCAGAAGGTGGTTCAACGGGCTGTTCCATTCCCAACTCAGCGTCATCCATAAAGTAGGCCGCTGCAGCGCCGACCTGGCCCATGCTACTTGGCTCTGGCGGCGGGTTTGCGGTGGGCGATGCGGTCATCAGATGCGCTTGGTCGCTGGGGGCTACCAACGGAGGTTTAGGTCGGACGCCAGGCTGGTCTTGGACGGACTGCCCCTGATCGCCGTAGTAATCGGCTGCTTCTCCTGCAGGGTTTGGCGGTTGGTAAGGCTCAGCAACGTATGCCGGGAATTGGCCAGGAAACTGCTGTGTTACATGAGGATCGTAGAATGCGGTTGCATGCGGCGGGCTGGGTATTGAAGTGGTTGGCATTGCCTCAGTAATTGGAGGGTACGTATGAGGACTCGCGGCGAAGTCGCCAGGAGAAGGAGGCATGCCCGTAGTTACTGGGGATGCATACATATCGCCTGACTGAGTTCGTTGTCGTTCACGCCGATCGCCATCACGCTCACGCTCGCGACTCGGCGATCGCGCTCGCTCGCGCCTGCGGGAGCTTGTCCCTTCTCCATCTCCATTGTCTCGGTATCGATCTCGACGGTCGGTGGTGTCGTTTGAATCTTGACGCCGGGGTGCGCGTTCGATCATGACCCGGTCGGGTTCGATGGGGGTGCCCTGGTCTGCTGTCGCATAGCTCGAGGCTACCGACTCGCCTGCCACACTTGGAGCATAGCGCTTACTCCGACTGCTGGAGGATCGGTAGTTGGACAGATCGCCCAAGCCACGATCACGGTCGTCACCCCGTGAGGACTTGCGGCTTACTGTGGAAGATTTCGAGTCGGTTCTGCGACGGCTGCTGCTCTTGGAGCTTGAGGAGCTGCGGACATCAGAAGACGAGCGACCCCCGCCCAAAAGGGCTTTGAACATGGTGGGCAGAGAGCGATCAAAGCTCTAGCGACTCAGGCAACCATGTGGAATAGAGGGTAGACGCGGTCGCCTAATTGAGTAATCGAACCAAAAAGGAATTGATTGAGAGGGAAAGAAGGGTAAAAGGAATTGAAAAATTAGAAAAAGAAATCGTAACAATCGTAACAGGGTCGTTAGATGAGAAAGGAGAGACCGTATTAGCGAGGCGAAGATTAGGGGAGGGTGGAAGGGAAAGTTAGGTGGTGATGGGGATTGAAGATGAGAAAGAAAGAGGCGGGCGGGTATAGATCGGCGGCGTTGTTTTTGCGACGGGCGGAGGAAAGTAAACAAGTGAACCGTGGTTCTTTTTTTTCTCGGGAAGTCGGAGGGTCCCCCAAGCTGAAGCGGAGACCAAAAGGTAGAGAACCACGGTCAGCCTTCAACACAAAAGTAGCAGCAGCAGAAGAAAAGAGGCGGGCTGGCAAGCGCTCGGTTGCTCCAGACAATCAGCCACTAACAGCTTTAGCGTGATGGACCAAGATGGGGCAACGAGAGAGAGTCCGTGTGTTTCGGGATGGTTTAATAAATTAATCAAGTATGAGACCATGGAAAAAAACCCGAAAAAGAATGATATAAAATTGCATGAGATGAGATGAGATGCGATGACGATGACGATGATGATGATGAGAAAATCTTCTTTAGACTTGCGAATCTGTGACGTGCTAAACAACCAGGAATGTGGGGTATGTTTTTCGATCGATCAGATGCGGGCGGATAGTTTGATGGTTGAAGCATTCATCGGATCTCAAAAGGGAAGATGGAGAAGAATGTAAATGTGAGAAAGTACTACTTACAGTACAAGCAGTTAGTTAGTTGGGGGTCATGGCACACTCAAGCCGCTTCTCTCGATCTTCCATTACCTGCGAGGGATTAAGCGGAAATGCGAGGGAATCGGAAGGAAATTGAAGAAAACTCGCGGTGAGGCTGGGGAGGGTGGCCGGGGAGTCCCGGGCACGTGCTGGGAGGAGGCCCCATCAAAGAGGCTGGCTGGACCACGATTCATTCCTTCCTTCATTCTACCCTTCATGGACTGGACTGGCTCTCTTACACTTTCTTGCTGGGATCCCTCCTTCTTACTAGTCCCAACTTTCCCTCCCCCAAATCGCCCGATTGGTAACCACTTCAGTAGCTGCCACTTAAGCTCCTTCAAAGCTGATACGTCATATCGTCCCCATTCCCAGAGCTGAGCTGACTTCCATTACGCACTCACGCTTACTGAGCCCTGAGTAGTACCCTTCTAACACTGAAGAGCCCATATGTACATCCCTCATGCATACAAGTAGTTCACTTCATACTCTCAGCGGAAATAGAAAACATGCTCACCGAACAAGAAAAATTAACCTCCTATTCTTAATCCCGATTGATACAGATTAGTTTATCTGGCAGCAGGTACTCTACTTACTACATACGTCCAACATCTGCATGCACGACATACCTCTCTAGCCATGGCCGTGCAGATTCCTTCCGACTGAAACACTGAACAACAACGACACTACTAGACCCATAATATCCACGTTTCATGAAAGAAGAAAAGACTCATAAAGATGTGTATACGCATCCACTCAATTAATTATATCCATTTTCCCACATCCCTACAACCAACTTACGCTCGAAGATGGCGCGTCTAGCGATCATTACTTAGACACATTGGATACTAGCGGGCTAGTTAGCTAGATCATCAGCCAAGTGCATCAGTTCTACCAAGTAAGCTGTAACTCGACCACCTCAACAACAGACCCCGAAACACCTCAAGAAACTCCATTTCAACATTTACTGGCAAAAGGGGGAAAAATAGCAGAGTATCTACTTAGTCTGAATACTGCATGTTTGGGGTTGTCACGCATCTTAAATGAAAGCCCGAGGATGGGCCGCTCACCCACTCCCTTCCAATGAGTGCGTGACATGCAGCATTAGCTGGGACCATGACAACTGGCAGGGCAAATCGATTAGCTGCATGCCATGCCAGAGACAGAAAAGGAGCCCACGGTGGTGCATATGAGCTATTCACGTTAGCAGCCGAGCGATGATCTGGGCGAATCAAACATTTCCCAATCGGGATGCCAGCGCATTTGGATGCTCTGGCCGAGCACCACTCATGGCGGCGACAACAAGCCCATGCCCGTTTGTTCTGGTGCAATGAACATTTGCCACTAAACTCTACATAGGTCACTGTGATACCTAGCATGGCTGATCGTCCTGCCTAGTTCAAACCACCTGTCTCCAACGCGTCTTCAACGTCCATCGGCCCGTCTCCTTCATGAGGGAAATGGGGAGACAAAAAAATAAAAAAAGGAGGTAAAACTTCTATCACCAAAAACAAATAGATAGTCATGCACTGTACGGCCGTAATTGGAATCCTCGAGTGTACTGTACGCGGGGTAAATCCTTGATCCGCTGAAATGCAATCAGACATCCCTCCCAATCCGTTTCCTGTCTGCGAACAGCAGGATGCAAGTCGACGCCACTAGGAACTCCAAAGAAAAAGCAAAATTTGATCCCACAACAATCCAACCCCCAGAAATAACAATGACAGAAAATTGCCAGAACTATGACGGTAATGTTAATCTCAGATAGCCACCTCTCCCTTTCACATGCATGGCACAAAGAACATAGATGCATATCACAGACGCTGCGAGAAATCACCAATTATCAACGAGGGGGAAACCGAGCCAGCCAGCCACCATGCAGCTCTCCCCGTATATAACATGCTGTATCACAATCCTAATCGGGAGAATGTGGTCTAGTATCCTGTGGAGAAAGATGCAAGGAACATTCCTTTCCCGCTAACTGTATCGACCCGCAAGGTTCATGTGAAGAATAATAAAAAAGCAAAATCAGGTGTATGGGGCCAAATCTATGCCTCGACCCAGAGGCAACGCAGAATTCTCAGCCTCTGTTGTCGGTATAATTACGGAGCCACGATATCGGCTGGCTCTCCGAAGATCTTCTCATATATCTCGCTGAGGATCTTTGCATCGGCGCGTAGGGTTGGCGATATCTCGCGGCTTTGAAGGAGGAAGCGTATTGTTCGCTTAAGCAAGCGATCAAGGTCATTCCGGTCAACCAACTCTGAAAGGCTCGACATATACGTGGCTGACAATACAAGCATGTTACCGAATTGACTAGCAGAGAAACAGAAAGGTCAGCGACACCACTATCCGAGTTCACGGCCTTTGTTGAACTTCACTTACGCATGAGCTGTGCCGAAGATATTAGTTACTACCGGCCGACCTTTGATGCCATCAAAAGCCTCGGTACTCAATATGGCGGAGTCTATGCACACTTTGCACGCTCTTCGTAGTTTCGGGTTGAGATCGCGATACGCAAGTGCTGGTCGCGATCCTGTCGGAACGGGGGTTGGCGTCGGTGCCGATCGACCCATGGTACCAACATCACTAGACAATCGCGCCATATTGATAGCACGTTGGCTGTGCGCCATGGAGGGCGAGACCTGCTGCGACTTCGCTCCCGACATCGCTGATCCGGTAGGAGAGTCCACTGACGCTGATCGACCATTTTCGGCAGGATGCGAATGATGCAGAGCCCAATAAAGGAGGGGACGATGGATAATGTAGCGTGCGCCGTAGTATTTAGCTCGCATCCGAGCAACATTGATGTCCTCATGTGGAGGGTCCGCGTCCTTCCACCTCATTATGTCGGGTAAGCTGCTTCTCCACAATTCAAGGTTCATGCTCAGGATCTCCTGTACGTTAGCAGACCACCTGTTCTCATTCTGTTCTGTAAAGAGGCGTTAGTACAGCCAAGGGCCCCCGCTTGCCTAGAGTCAACTTACTTTCGACTTTGTATAGATCGGTGTGAACACGGTTCAGAACCTTTCTCAAATGGATCTGGGCGGAGTAAAAGAACATCATCATGGTGTTTGGAGCAGCAGGGTCGTTAGGCAAAGAGAGAGTTCGGCCCTTCGGCAACTCAATCCGTGCTTCCGCGCGAGATATACCACTAGCCGGAAGATCCAGTTCGGCAAGAATGTCACTACGAAACGACTCATTAGTACTCCTGGAGCGCATAGCGAGAGCAACGTGCTTACCTCTCGAGCTGCAGGCAGGTCCAGTACGCAAAGTTGTATAGGTCTTTCAGCGGGCCGTCATTCATTTGCTCATACCGTTTCCTGAGACTGATTAGTTCGGATTCCTTCGTGCAAGCTGCTGGAATTCAGGAGGAAGAGGAGAAAGGAAAACGTACGATCGGACCAGCACTTGGCATGCTCTGGCCGCCTGGTAGATCCATCCATGGCTCTGGAAAGGATGTGCAAGCTGCCCCGCATAGAGTCCTGCTAATAAGGCTGCTTGAACATGATACAGCCCGTTCGCGCCTTGTAGACTCCCCAAAATCTGTGCGGCATACGCATAATATGCCAAGCCAGGAATGACATCCACGTTCCGTAAGTGACTATTATCCGGGTATGGCGACCGATCGGGAGCAGCCTTCTGCCCTCCGGTAACGGGTGAAAAAGAATGGTTACTTGTCTGCGAGAAGAAACTTCCCTGGGACTGCATAACTAATTCTGTATCTGCTGATGATAGCATGCTGCGTGTAGAGGGTCCAGGAATCCGCTCCTTCTGAAAGTCCACGGGCGTGTCAGTAACTGGACCAGGGATGGCTCCTTGAACTTCACAAATACTGCCAAGTGCAAGAACCAAGAGAACAATAGCATTTTCCAGTGACTTCTCCACGCGACGTCCGCTAGAGCCTTCGTGTTTGGCACCAGGGGGAAACTGGACGTCGCATCCAGCGCCGTGTAGCGTATCGCAAGAACGCTTCCTCTTCGCACCGCGTGGTATGTCACCGGCGGTATGGCTGTTCAGGATGTTTACCGGAACAGAAACGTCGGGTAAGCAGTATTTCTGAATGAATGATTCGATGCTTGCGCTCAATTCGGTTAGGTTGATGAATGGATGAAGCTTATGCATGTGATTCAGGTAGCTTTGGTGATAACGACGAACGGTTTTGGCATCTGTGCTGAATATTCCAAAATCATCAATGCTGGGTCCGAGGGGTTTGAGATGAGTGCCATTTTGGATGGCGCCTGGATTCCATTGGCCGCTAGCAGGAGCCCCATTGCTGTAACTTTGATCCCAGTTGGATCGGGACGATGATGATGATGATGAGAATGTCATTGCCGGGCTTTCACTAGTATCGTGTCCCTCACCGCGGCCGTAAACGAGGATCAATCCTCGCTCCTCTTCCAGCTTCATAACATAATCTTCGTCGTACTCTCTTGGTTCAAGAAGAGCCTTGATAGACGGCCACGAAAGCAACTTGTGGGCTGCAGTGGTATGCTCGACAGGAATTGAAAGATCACCGTCTTCGCCCTGCGGAATCACTTCCCCTTCGGCTCTTTCGAGCTCCTGTCCGACAATGGCGTTCATGTCTTCTTCTTTAGTTTCGGTCTTTTGTAAGATATCAGGTATATCCGCCTTCGATATCCGAGGAATTGCCGGCTTCTCTGTCGTCTCCTTGGTACTTATCGCTTTAGCCTCTTTCAACCGAGGATACAGCGCAGTAAGTTGGTTCGAGTGCTCGACCTGGAGTGCATTAATGCGTTCGATCTTTTCGTTGAGACCGTCTTCCAACTGGGAGATACGGTCCAGAAGAAGCTGTGTTGCCTTTTCTTGCCTGGATACGCCGTCAGCACATGTCCATCGAAGTAATAGGAGGCATCAGTATCAGTTGCCGGATCACAGACTTGTGAGGGGGAACTTCTTTATAAACGCATATCAAGTTGTTCTCCTTGCAATGGCTACAAGCAGGCCGGCCTTCATCGCACTTGGCCTTTCTCGTTCGGCACTGATCGCAGGCCTTCAAAGGTAGCAAAATCTCACGCGTTAGCCAGGGTTTCCCGATAACATCTCAGCTAACTTCGCTGCAAGGAGACAATTCACCTGTTGCGCCCGAGCGGCCTTTCGCTGCTGGCGAATCCCGTAGGCCTGGTTTCCGTAAAGACCTGAGTCGTACGGCGTAGGGGTATGCGACAAATGCGGAACCGGAGTGGGATACTGAGTCGGGGGTAAAGTGTGGGCGGGGAGCGGAGCGTCCCCATTGCTGTGAGGCTCCTGAGGTGTAAAAGACATCCGCGAGCGATAGTCGGGGGGTGCTGAATGGGGTGCGGCCTCATGGGGGGTTCCGTTCATAGGACGAAAGCTGGGATGAGGAGTGGGGGCTTCCGGGGGGGTATGCACCGGACCAGGCAAGCTGCCCTGTCGGGCATATGGACCGTCTGGTGGGAGCTGCGGCAGCTCCCGGTTTGGGTTGATCGGGTATCCGTGGGGTGGGAGCGCAGGCTGAGGAGCATTCGATGTGCGACGCTGGTCCGCAGGATGTCCGTCATAAGAAGACGAGTATGGAGGGCGCCATGGCTGCTCGTAGACTGCTGGAGCACTGGGCGGACCATGCGATCCGTCCAGAGGTTGTACGCGATGCATTGGCGACGGAGGGCCAGAACCGGCAAAAAAGACTTTCTGCTTGTCGTTGATCGGGACGATGTCGGCGTTCAAGAGGCCCCGGTTATGGCCACTAATTGCAGGTTGCCGCGGATCCACGGTGGATAGTCGACTCAGTGGGATAGTCATACAGTCAGGAGGACATGATGTCCCAGACAAGCGTCAAAAACTCAGTTGTGCGACCGGAGAGTATTGGGTGGAACGTGCGAACGCAGAAAGTTTCCGATTCGGGGAATGGACAGAATGGTACGAAAGCTAATGTCGGTGCTATCAAGCCGTGGTTCTTTGTTTCAGAGTCCGCAATATTCTGGTTACAGTGCTGGGCGCAACCGACGAAGCATGGAAAGGCTGGCGCGATTCAAGATTCAATGGGCGCGCGAGGAGGGGTAGAAAATCGATCAGCGAGGGAGCCTGACGCAAGCAGCCGGTAGCTTTTTTCAATAGTTAGTTAGCTAAACATGGATCAAGTAGCGGCGGTCGGGACGGACAACGGTCAAACGATCAGCGAAACCAAGACAAACAATAACCAGTTGAGGGGGAGCAAACGAGGGGAGGGAGGGAGGAGGGGGGTGGGAGGGAAAGCGGAGCGGAACAGGAGTGGCAGCGGTTAATAACAAAAGTAGTACTAGTAGGAAGTCATGAATAGTAGTAGCTTGAAAATAGCTGTGATGGGTGGGGAAAGGTGTAAAAAAATGACTGGAGAAAGGCAACGGCGCTGTTTCGTAATAAGAACAATAATAAGATGAGAAAATATAAGTCAAAGGATGATCATCAAACAAAAGCAGATGCAATAGCGTGCGAGGGCTAAAAGATAGTAATAGTAGCAGACAGGAAGTATAACTTGACAGGGGAGCGAAGTGAGTGAGAGTGAGAGGGGGGGGGGGGGAGGGGGAGGACAAGAAGCGATCCGCGCCGCGACTAAAAGGTAATCAATCAATGTCTGCGATGGACACACCGACCCTGGCTGGCCGGCAGTTGGGCAAACTACTAGTAGTAGTATCACCACAGTCAACCGTCAACCCAGTAGGTACCCTACTACTGAAGGAGCGGTCATTCAGCAGGTAGGTACCGTCCTAACCACTCCTAGTAAGTAGTAGTCAAATACCACAAGTGATTTCCAGGAAACCCGAGATGACCTCGCCACGCAAGTCAACGGAGTCATCGGGGGTGACAGCCAGGAATCAAATCATACCGATACCAAAAATAACAAGAATTCGAAAAACGAGCCCGGGGTATATGACAGAGGGGGAAAAAAGGAAAATAACAGAAAAGAAATGTAAATGAAATTGAAAATAGGCAGTGTAAGATAATAAAAAGCAAATAAGTCAAAGCGAAAGAAAAGGATCGAGAGCAGAGGGGAGGAGGTAAGAAAAAAAGAAAAAAGAGTGGTATGTGTACGTACTTAGACACAAGTGTCTCGCGTCGCCCCAAAGATAAATGGAACAATTAACTAGTCGGTACTTAGTAGCAAGACGAAGTAGTGGTGATAATAATGATAATAATACCGCCGGGCGGGTTTTAGCACTGGTTCTGGCGCTTTCCGATTAAGTGGAAGGAAGCAAGTAGTAGTAGTAGTATAGGTCGGGTGCGGTGATGGGGGAGTAGATAGTAGTAGGTAGTATTTCTTAGCTAAGGTAGCTAAGCCAAGCTGTCGGGTCGCCCGGTGCAAAAACAGGTCGATCGAACGGTGGGAAGCGTCGTAGTAGAGCTTTGTTGGCGGGTGTCTTTTTTCCTTAATAAGAAGAAAAAAAGAAAAGACAGAAAAAAAAAAGAATAATAAAAAAAGGGTCGAGGGATTCGGAGGGGTTCCCTAAAAGACGGCCGGACGTCTGGAAGGAAAGTCGATGGATCCTCGAACGGGATTAAACTAGAAATAGCAGGTTGACCAAACCAGACTTCCCGTCCGGTCACTCTTGGAGGAGCGAAAAGTTAACTTGATCAGAGTGAGTCCGGAGGGCACTACTACCGGGAGTAGTAAGTGGTAGGTCGGCAGGAGTGGATTGATGGATGGATCTGATGGGTAAAAGGCGGAATCGAGTCTTGCGGGAACACCAAAATGATGAGAAGGTTAGTTAGGGGGTTATGAGCAAGAAAGAGGAGGAGAGATGGGAGGATGAAATAACTAATAGTCAATGGAAATGCAAATGACAAGGAAAATGAACTATCAAGCAAACGGCCAACCTAGCAGAGGCTGATAGGCCTTGAAGAGTGTGGCAGATGAAGAGGTCTGCTTGCCCCTCTCTTTTTCCCTTCTTTCCTGGTGGAGGGAGGGGGGTTTATTGGGCCCATAGAACAGCCGGTGCGCGCAAAGTAATAGCAGTAGCTAGGGAATATGGGCGATTTGCTGCTCTGCAATTCCTTACAGATGATGGGAATGATGATGCTGATGATAGTTGAAAATGCGCACCTCACAATCTCAGATGTCTCCAGTGAACCGTCCAGATGAAGAACTGCTTTTCGATCCGCGTTTTCGTTGCTTTGATTTCTTCCTCTCGTCTGATGTTTCGCTTTTGCTTTCCTCTGGGTTTCCTTTATTTTCTTTTTATTTATTTTTTCTTTTTGGTGCACGCCTTCTGAGGGGACTGGGTCTTGTAACCCTGAACCAGGATCCTGGTTTGCATGAATTAACACAAGCCACCTGAATTGACAGATCGCCTTTCTAATTCGTCTGGGCAGTCCTGCTTTTTTCTTTTTCCTTCTTTTTCTTTTTTACTCCTCCTTAAAAGAGTTAAAAAGAAAATAAGGGAAGCGAAAATCAAAAGGACAAGCAAAAGACAAAAAGGGAAAAGAGTAGAAAGAATTTCCCTTCATTTTTTTCTTTTCTTTTTTATTTTTAATTTGATTTTCTTTTTCTTTTTCTTCTCCTCTTTGCTTTCTTCAATATCTCAGTTTCGGCCTCTGACTGCTGGTGACAGACCAGAAAACAAAAAGGGCAGAAAGTGGAGCCGCAAACTGGAGCTGAACCAGGACGGGCTAAAATGAGATTCGCAAAATAAAGAAGAAATGAGAACCCACTTACAACCAGCTGTGGTGCAGTCTTGGAAGACTGAAGGAACTGACTGGGTACCGTCGGTTTTTCGATCTGTTGGGGGCCCGCAATCAGCTCCGGTCTTCCTCAGTGCCACATGGATGGGTGGACTGGAGAATAATTAAGGAAAGGCGCTCAAACACACACACACACACACCCAACGTCAACCGCTCTCCGTTGGCGGTGGATTACAAGTAGTAGTAGTAGTAGATAGTAGTAGTAGTAGTAGTATTCAATGGTGTACGGGTCCGATTGGGAACGGTTTTTCCTCGGGGGAAGGCTTAAAGATGGGTGAGCTGATTGTGAAATGATCGGTGCCCAATACTTCGAGGGGTAGCGACTCCCGTGGCCAAAGGGGAGGAGGTCAGTCAATCTGAGTGGTGATGATGGTGTAAATTGAGGGGAAACCGATTATATGTTTCCGCCTGAGGGGAAGGAAGAGCCTGAGAGGCGACAGTAAATACGTTAGGTCGTCCTCTTGTCCTATCACACAGCCGGTGAGTCGATGGGACACTCCTGGCGACTCAGAGGACTCCGGCAAGACAAAACTGAAACCAAGAGTGAAATCGACAATCAGACAAACCAGCCACAGCAGATGGGGAAAGAATTCAGTTATCCCTCCCAAGGGCTGATTAGATGGATGACTTAACCAGGCGGTAGCACGGAAGTTTACTTGTGTACACACTCGAGACATGCTTGCTGTCAACACACACTCTCACTCACAGCCTCTCGGCTTCATTCTTTCGGTCTGTTGGTGCCCATCCATTTCTTACTCCTGTGATTCGGCTTAATTCACCTGATTATTGGCAGGGGGGTGTCCATTCCCCTATCTTCACCCACGGGACGGACTCAGATCTAGAAGTCAATTTGTCCCTGCAACGGTGTCCGACAGGAGTGCCCTGGACGGTATGCTACGACGATGAAAAGCCAAGCATTATTGTTTATCTGGATGATGGCGGATGAAAATGGTCAAAAAGGGCAGAAGCGCACAGGACAAATAGGCCCTGACTCGGAGTATGAAGCCAAACGGGAATGAGGTATGCATGATGCGACCCAGGAGGGAGGGGGAAAGGGAGACCTGAACGACTACTACTACTACTACGACGGTGCCCCACGCAGGAGCAGAAGACGGTGAGCACCCTCCACCTTGCTCGGGTGTCACTTGGTCATTGGAATCAAGGGTTTGACTTGCTACGCCAATGCTGTGCGCTCAGATATGCGCAAGACGAACTCAATAGAGTTCTGCATGGATTAAGGAGCTGATGGGCGCTTCTAAAAGGCGGAGAAGGAATATATCGGGACACGCTGGTCCTAGAAATTCCCGAGGCGAGGGGAGCATTCAACAGGCTCCAAGGCAGACCTCGTTCTTCTTTTGATTATAAAGTAACCTACTTAGAGCTGAATGCAATTCTACACACTCTCAAACAGCCGTGTAGATGAATCACCTATTAGCCACTTCTGGGCTCCATACCTGTCATGATCATAGCTAGACCAGTGCCATGTCTCTCTCTCCCCTCTGAAGGGCGAGCCACCGTTCGAGTTTCTACCCGGCCCGCCCGCTAAAAACCGGAGCAGCTGGACGATTAGATCATCATCCAGGGAGGCCCCTGTCACCAACTTGCATACATGGTTGCGCACATACATGATACATACATTTGCTGGTTGCTGCTACGGGGTAGGACGGAGTACGGAGTACAGGTAGAATACCCATACCTACCCTTACTACGTGTTATCATCTTGGTTGTTTACCTTTTCTTTCCCACCCCACAGCCAAAAAAGCAGAACGGCAATTGTTCCCTGGGTCTTCATCTGCGACTAATCATGGTTCACCTCAGGGACAGCCGCTGACTTATCCGCGGTGGTCCGAAGAACGGTAACTTACGGAAGAGAACCTTGGGTTTCCCTCCTTTTTACTTTTAGTTGTTTGGCTTTTCTGGTCGCAGCTTGTCATTCGGATCACATTCGGCCAAAACAAACCTTTTTCTGCCAAACGCCTAACAACCTTCTTTCCCATGCCAATCTTCAATAAACCCCATCATTAGCGCGTATTTAAAACATGAATGCTCGCAACCTAACACAAAGAACTGACCTAGCTAGTCTGTTATACTACTAAAATAGTCTACCGTCTAAAGGGAGTGCGCAGATATGTATAAGGGGTAGATCTCATGACGCAGCATCGGAGTGAGTACCCAGTTTGCCACCTTTCGGTCGCGCGTCGTATAGTTACCTATCTCGTATTGTGACACGGTGACTAGTAAACTCACCAGCTTGAGCCTCTGATTCTGAAAGCATTGACTAGTACATTCCCGCGCGAACCAGCAAAAAATCAATAAGAACACGAAGAAAGGAAACGAAAATAAAAGGAAAGGTCAAAGAGCACTGTGAATTGATTAGGCTAAATGTGGCTACAGTCTTGCTTACTGCTGCCACACTGCAAGACTGTAAGACAACCGAGTGACTGGGCTCGCAAGCACAGCAGCCCGATCACCTTCACCTTCAATGAGTGGGGTAATATCAACACACCGTCGTGGCCTTAAACCGTCCCTAATATTTCGGCTGGAATAATCTCGGTCTCGGGAAAATGGAGGGGCATGATCCTGATGGATCTCTCGACTTTCCAACTAACCGCAACTCCGGCACATTATTATTCTACTCTTCTACTCAAACTTGTTTACCGCAGAAGACCATGTCCTCCGCGTCTTTGTTCACATCAAAGCATAAACAAAAACCTACTAACTGACGCGATGACCCAACAGCACCCAACCATAACAAAAACCACCTCCAGATTTACACCCGATGTTCACCGTCTCGCACTCAGATACGGAATCTTCCGTACCTTACAAAGTTCAAAATCGGAGTCAAGCCATGCCTTATTCATTACCGCCAATTGCCTGCCCCTCCACAGGTGACCCATTTCTGGCTTCGGAGAGCCAACGAATTCAACAACTTGTCCCCCCATTCGGTCGATCCGCCTTTTTAGTGACGTTCCATGATCCCGTCTCCTGGAACCCACCATCGGCTGGCGGCATGTTGGGTCTGTCTTTGAGACTTCAGCAGTTCTTAACACAAGAGGCAAAAATTTAAAATTAAGAGAAAATTAGAAAAAAAAAAAAAAAATAAGGGCGATGGCGCCAGGCTCCATCCATCCTACAGTAACTCTAACCATACTTAACAAACCCGCCAATTCACTACCGACTCATCGTATGCATGGACTACTGTAAGAATGGAATCGCACGATTTCTTTCCGTTCAGGTTTTCCCTAATGAATGGAGATCCTGCAAGGCTGGGTCGACTGGCAAAGTTAGTAGCAAATGATGTGCATACTGTGCGCCGGTACTACACCTATGCGGCAAGTAGGGCCGGACAGGAGGAGAGGAGAAGGAGGAGGCCTATTCTCTGACTCTTTCACTCTCTCAAACTAGTATTGGAATGATCAGGTGCCGGAAGCAAGGGATAGCCCTGTCCTTTACGTACAGATAGCTCGACGTTTAGTACTGGGGTTACACGGGTAGAGACACACTGTGGCTATTGGGAAATGGCCATCGAATTGGGGAGCAGAGGGGGCGAATACACCACAGGTGGAAGAAAAGAAAGATCCTAGTGCTAGTAGTAGTGCCCATGGCTGATGCTGCTGTTGTGCTAACCTGATATGAATCCCCGGGATTTGTTCTGCGAACAATCTACTAGTACTAGTATCAAACAGGTAAGTAGATAGGTAAGTAGTAAGCGCCATCTCAAGATTGGAATTTGCCAGACTTATTTTACAAAGTATTCATTCGTCTGACTTGGGATCCATCTAATCGAACAAAAATAAATTAATAAAAAATAATCTGGAGCCTACGTACCCAGCAGCAAGCAACACAAGGAGAGTCCGATCCCCAACACAAACGCAACCTCGTCTGTAACCCGCGGGATTTCCTTGACAGCAGAAAACTCCGGCGGCGCAAGCACCATATACAGTACAGTAAACTTAACTGCCGAAACTCCGTGTCTACCTACTACTTACCACCTAACTTATGCAAACACATGCCAGGACGGGGTTCTCCGTACCGTCCGCGGTGGTCGGCAGGCAGGCAAGTTGGCGTTGGCGCTGGCTGAAGATTCTGCCTAGTTAGCTAGCTAGCTAGTAAGTATGTAGCTACCTAGCTACCTACCTACCCTTAACCCACTCAGACTTTGAGGATTGTGTGTGTGTCTGTGTGTGCGTGTGTGTGGAAAAGGCGACCAGCAAATAGAAAGATGGAATGGGATGCGGTCATCACGAGGTCCGGGCGCCATTCTTTAGACCGATTACAGGTAAATCTTCGCCGGACCCAAAATTGCAGATCAATTCCATGTCTCAGGCCTATCATTTGTCCCAGCAAGGACCATCAAGCTCCCCCTACCCCTCACTAGACCGGCTAGGCAAGTATTCTGACTCCTGACTCTTTTCTCGCAAGGTCATGAGATGTGCCAAACCAAATGCCTTATGGGGAGGGGGGGAAGAGAAGGGAGTTTGGGCCGGCCGGCTTGGTCAGACCGTCCGATAACTACTACCTATGTGAACTTATCGCCCGTATACGGGAGAACCAATCGATGGGGAGTTTAACCCCTCAGTTGCCCAGGACATACATATACATACACATACACATACACACCCACCAATTCTCTTTCTGAGAAAAGAAAAGGTGACAGCGGGACTGCCCGCCTTGTGACTCCGAGAGGGTGGTTCGGAGCGGATCATAATTCTACTGGGCGGTAGGATCGCTAGAGAAAGAATAATGAAAAAAAGTGAGGCTGGGATTCCTTGGCGTAATATTGGTTGTTAAAGTTATCCATTTGAAAGAGTGGCCACCGTGGAGGAGGTGGAGGAGGAGGAGGAGGAGATGGTGGTAATGGTGGTAGTGGAGTATGTCGCAACCGCGCGATATCAATTTGATCAACATGCTTCGATCATCGAATATGGATTTACAAATGACATCTTGGAAGGCAGCCAAGCCATATCTCAAGGACTCCATGAAGAAAAACCAAATCAGCGTCTTTTAGTCTGTCGAGCTGGGGAATGGCTCACGGAGATGACTACTGGATGTGGCAGTGCTCTTCCTTTGGAGGGCATTATAGTGGATATGGATGTTATGCCGATCCAAGGGAGAATTATTTGAGATTGTCTAGTCTAAGGGAAGCTAAAGCCTCGTTATTGCGCTGATCCATTCGTCTACGGCGTGTCGCAATGAGGCTGCTTATCGTATCAATCTCATCGCAGGACTCAAGAGAGGAAGGATACTACTGCTTGGGAATTGTAGCTTGGTGTGGGTGATTGGTGGTTTGGAGCTGGAAATCTGGATAAAAGTATTGCCAGTATTCTTTGTTGTCGACATACATACTAGTTACTACATAACAGATATATGCCTTTTCCTCTCAGCCAGCTTCCCAGCAGTATATTATCCCAGTTCCTACCAAGAAAGAACAGCTAACGTAAACTGTACACAATGGACCACGTGGGCCTCGCCTCCTGGGAAGCTTCCCTCCCTATCGGTAGCAAACTAGTAAAAGTAGTAGGAGTAAGTAACCCACTCCAAATTCCGCTGTGAGAGCAATCGAGTGGCAAAATGATCCTTCTCCCGACCACATAATGACCTGTCCCATATCTTTTGCCCCCTCCTTTATGCGATTTGCGATTTGTCTCATGCTGCTCCGTACTCCAGACTCCGAACCCCAGGCTTTTCAGCTAAACCTCTAACATACCACAACCTTATCGAGGGGCGATCGGTCGAGCTACTGTATGTACTACAAGACTAAACGATCGCTCGAATCGGGGTAAGCGAGGGGGTAAGGTAGAGAGCGCTCTACCTACCTATGGAGGGATAGAGGTAGCATCTTGCGCAGTGAGGAATCCAGGAACCGATCTTCAAATCTTACTGCGTGCATGCGCAGTGCACCCATTTCGTGCAGTAATAGGGATGAGTCGTACTACGAGTTCGGTGCCACAGCGACGGTCTCAATAATGTGCCTTGCCAGCCAGCTGGTATCATAACTTTTTTAGTATGTGGTAATCAATCCCTAGCTAGGATTCTGTGACGCCCAAGGTTACCACGTCTTACACGAGGTCAACCTCAAAGTGTTGTATGAAGGATGGGGAGGTCGAATATGATCCGGATATATTTGAAGGAATGATTATTTCTAATGACAGAGTTCCACTATCAACTTCTTTGACTCTTACTACAGTACTACTAATTACCTGATTAGATACTGGCTAGTATCTATCTCCTGTAGTGATCCATACGATATCCATTTCTGCAGGTAAGAAATCTGCTGAGGGAATGCCTGCATATGACGCTAACCAAAAGGGGATGTGCAGGTTTTTCCTTATTTTGATTTCTTCCTTTAGTGATTATTTTTCCCTGCTGCTCGAGTGGAGAGTTCCCGGCGTGCCCGGTTCTGCCGATGAGCTTACCTGCTCATTACTAGTGGGTAAGTAGTCATTCCTGCTCCCTAACTACTCCCTGCTCAGGAGGTGCTAATCCCAGACCCAAAACAAAGACATCGTGGTGCCCTCTAGGTCATCTTGAAAGAAAAGTGCGATGAGCAATCTCCCTTGGAGGCAAAGCGAGGAGAGCTTTCCTCCACCATAACTGCTTCAGTTCCTTGATTTCCCGCCACCTCCAGACTGCGACACACCCACTACACAGGTACTCGGTTGGAACAGGCTACTCCATATCGATTAGACTGCCAATCCCTAACACATGCACACAGCACAGACACCTGGGCAAGTGACCATTCACTATTCGGGCACCAATAGTGTCAATCCGTGGTCTGTGTGTAAACGGTAGGACGGTTTCGCCCAGCCTTTTCGGTGACTATCCTCCAGTCAGCCTCACGAGTAATACGAAAGACCATTTTTGCTGCTGGACGGGCCGCGTTCGGGAAGCTGTTTGACATGTTTCCACAGACGGGTGTTGAAAGGGTATGACAGCAGCAGCTCTTTTGCGGGGGATGTCCCCGTCGCAATCTGGAAACCTGCCGGAGAAACACCCGAACCCATTGGATGGGTTTCTCACCTTTGCAACGCCATCAAGCACCTGTCACCAACCTTTCTCCGTGGACATGGCTTCGACTGACATGGGCGCGCGCAACAGAGTCGATCGCTACAGGTGTCAAATCGGTGCTAGGGTTAGCACGCGACGACGGCCTACCAATGCAAGTCAACCGAAGCGCGCGCGCGGTTTTCTTTTTCCCAGTCTGCGATTTTTTACTTTTTCCCACCCTAGCCGCCACTGGACTCATCACATTCCCACCGGTCTGGAACCTCCACAACCTCCTTTTTTGCGATCACAGCGCGTCGCGCCGAGCAAGTCCGGCACGGCGCGCGATTGCTAACAAGGAAAGGAGTGGAGAAGATCGTACCTACATTCTATGTATGTGAACGGAGTAGTCCGTTCTGACGTACATGCGCATATACATGCGATTGTTGAGGACAATGATCAATGATGAAGACTCATGTCATATGCACTGGCATCGTTGCAGTCCCGCAATGGCCGTCCCGATTATTATTATTGCCGTCGCTGAGGTTGCGATCGCAAAGACTGCGCATGTGACGTTTGGAGTAACGACGCTATTCATACTCACATACTCACTAGTAGGTGGCAGTTGGAGTCTTTCATTCTTTCTTCCCTTTTCTTTTTCCGCCTCTTTTCCCTGATTTCTTTGACGGCAGCAACGGGCTGGAAAAGGAAGTCTGCCTTGGGAAGCAAACGAGATAAAGCAAGCCATGGCATTTCCAAAGCTCACCGTGCCCAGGATGGGGGGAACCAATAGCCACGACGCATGGCGGAGATGTCAAATTTGCGAGGATCAGCATCTGGACAAAGCGCGACCCCCGGACGACAGGACGATCCGAGTCTCTAGATCCCGCTGTCTGACTCGATACCAGCCAGGGAAGAGAAATGGCTAACGGGAAGCACCTAGTCTATACCACGTACACACAGCTAGACTACTACCCACGATGCACACATGATTAGACTAAATGACTCAAATAATGAGTGAGCGAGCGAGAGAGTTAAGTGAGACCTTTGACGGGTCCCAACTACTACCCACCCCGGTCTAGTCCCGCGCGAAGGCAGAAAGGATTAATATAGATACATTAGTTAGGTAGCCATCACGGCCCATGCCATGTCCGTCGGGCCCATCTGGAGATTAAAAAAGAAATTCAGGGGCTGAGCGAATCAGCCCCCAGGTGAACTAACTAGATAGCAGCCTACTAAGAAGAAGTAGGAAGGTGACAGTCAGTCAGTCACTTCAAAGGTACCTTTCTATCCACTCTCATTGGTAAAAAGAGTGCTTCGTATTTCTCCCGGCTTGCACACTACTGTCCATCCCGGGGGCCACCATTTACTTAACTTGGGTAGGGTGGTAGGTGTCAGACTCAAAAGTACGCTCTTGCCCTGTGTGTCGTATCCGCTTCCCCCCTTCCCCCTCCATCAACCCCCTGATCAGCAACCATGTGTCTGTGCTAGACAAGATTCAGCTTTAGAGACGACCTGGAATGATCCTTTGGATAGTTACTTGGAATTGAAGTGAAGCGAAGCTAAGGGCTAAACGGTACCCGTGTGTGTGTGTATGTGTCATGCCACGCACACTTCCACTGACTAATTAGTTAGTTTTCGTGTATTGTCTGGGATGTGAATCCATGCAATGCTACCTCGATACATTGATGCTTACTACATATTATACATACCTGTATACATTTTCTTCCATCTTACTGTAGAAAACAACATGAACATAGCACGAGCATAGATATCACATTACACAGAGAACGCCAACTAATAACCCAAATACCCAAATTGTGAATCACACAGTATGATGGAAATAAGTTATCTCGGAGAAAGAATCCGACTATCACCACACCCACCAACATCCAGTCTCCATAAACCTGAAACCCCAATCAAATCAAACCGAATCAAATCAAATACCAACATCAACATCAAATACTACATACCCAGTTTCATTTTTGCATACCCCATTACATACACACATACACACACCCACACCAATACACAGACTAAAATAACCCCCCTACCATCCTGGACTAGCCTTTCTAACCGAGAGAGGAAATGAAATTGCTTTTCAAATCGAGCCTCACTATGCGGAGATTTCTGGTTGGATAAATGGATGGAAGGATTGAATGATAGACGACTGTAAAGTAAGTAAGTAAGTGATGGCTTTTCTGGGCTGAAGGAGGGAGGCGGGGGGGGGGATATTCAATGGAAATTGGGTCTAGATTGTACAATATGTATATAGTTTAAGGTTTTAGTGTTTCTGTCGTTCGTTGCCTTTTGCCTGTTGCTTTGCTTTGCGGACCATATGTATTTGTGGATTGTGGATTAAATTGATGGATGGATGGATATTGTTGATGGGCACTAGTAGTTACTTACTCCGTACTTAGTTACTACTAACTTGGGTGTTGGGTATGGGGTATACTTTCCACTCTGTGGAGATGTCTAGTATGTTTTTACTGCGGAGTAGACTAGACAATTTCTACATGAGGTAGAACTTACACACACACAGCTTAGTATGAAGAAACAACAATCCCAGCAGCATCCCTCCTCACCAACATAATCCCAAAAACAACATGAGTAGAAAAAAAACAAATCGACTCATCAAATCCACACATCCATAACTACCTTTTCGATTCGCCCAACACAAACCCAAAAGATGCAATCTACATCTAACCGATATATACGTGTTGAAAAACTTTCTATTGCCAATTAAATTGCTAAGTATGGTGTAGATGCAGCATAGAAGGGCGATATATGTCAAAGACAAAAACACAGATAAGCCAATCAGGTTCCTCCGATCACTGTGATCGAGTGTTTAAGTCATTTGGGAGGGGGGGGGGGCGAGATCGAAGAAGGGGCCTGAGCTTCATGCCTGCGCTTGCTTAGTGATGGATGTGGATGTGTTGCATCTCGGCATTAGGGATGGGAAATAGGATCCGAGAGCATACTATCTACTTACTTACTTACTTACTTTACAGTATTATAATTAAATATCTACACAGTATGTACAGTAGTAGGAAAGTTATATCAAATACGGTGGTATATTAGGGTTAGTAGTATATCGAAATCAAATTCTTCTTATTCTTGTCATGTGTCTGCTGACACTAGTAATCATCGCCACCAAAAATCCCTAGGATTTATAAGATCTTACAATCAATAGTAGTATATACTTAGTAGTAGTGGTGGTTAATAATTCTCGCCTCACTTCACTATATCCTTCTAAATGATATTTGCAACAAGAAGAAAAATGGGTCATGGAAGTACAATTCCGAGCTGAAATAGAAGATAGTAGTAGGTATGGGCCTACTCGGACTTATGTACCCATATGTAAGAAAACCAAGATAGCTAAGCTACATCGAGTATGAGACTGACTAGCACGTACGTGTCAGATGCGTTGGATTTGATTTGCGATTGGGGAAGAGGAACAGTAAAAGAGAAAAAGAAAAAGTGGGTGCTGGTTCTTCTGGTCTGGTTTGAAATGGACTCTTACTAGAAGTGGGTGATCGGATTCTTTTCTCCGTCTCAGCTACACTTGTCTATCTGCTTGCCTGGTTAGTGTGGTGCTACTGCTACTGCTAATGCTCATGCTACTGCGAGGAAAGGAGGGAGGGAGATGCGTGTCATAGGTAGACAGGTACAGGTGGGTGGGGAGAGGTGTCTGTCTGTCTGTGAGATGCATGTCAAATAACTCATGACTGTTCGTGTGGAGATGATTTGAATTTGTTTTGGTTCGTTCTGGATCGTCGGGTATGGTGTTTGTTGTTATTGTTAGAAGATGTCATGGTTACAATGGCATCTCACTCATACTGCTGAGAGACTGACGGCGCGGTTACCGACAGAATATGCATCGCTTTGCCTAAAATAGAGCGCATTTCCCCTTCAGGTCTTGTGCAACATCATGCATTTCTATTGTGGAGCAGTCTTTCAATCGTCTAGTCAATCTAAGACAGGAACATGATCCAGCCGCTGAAACCCAAAGCAAATGCAATCTGAATGTCATAATGCCAATACATCAAGCCGTCATAATACACTCTGATCATGCCATGCAATGTAGACACTGGTTCTGGTCGTCTAATATCAAATGCAAACAAAGTGGTATATGAAACAAAAGAGTCAAATCCTAACATCAACCCAGCCTCAGTTTAGAAACTGAGTTTCCGGTTGCTGTCGAAGGAGGTAGTGGAAGATGCGCCAAATGCCCTTCAGCGCTTCCACACGGTCTTCGCCGTTGAACAGGTCGTACCACCGGGTGCGTCGTAGCTGTAGAACATGCCACGGTTGCTCCGGCGTGTCGGTTACAGGCGGGAAGTTGCTGGACCCATTGGTGATGACTTCGAGATATCGTCGGTGTACGCGCAGATGAAGGATCGACACATGATGATTGATGGAGGACAATAGGTAGATCTGCCGTTTCAGTTAGTCCTATCCATGTAACCTAGACAAAGTAAGATGATCGGAGCAGGCCACTTACATCGTCAAAAGCACTGTCAAGCGGCTTCCCAATCTGTATATACCGCATCCGCTTGTCCCAAAGACCGGGTCCGGGCTGGATAATCTTCCACCTGTCGCTGTTGCTCATTTTTCGCGCAGAGCTCGGTCGACGCGATGCGAGGAACGGGTGCTCGTACTTGGAGCGCTTGCGAGCATATCCCGACTCGGATGGCAGCTTGTCCTCCCCATGTGTCTCCTTCTCATTGTCACTGACGGAGTCGTTGGGAGCGCCGCCCCATCGGGGCACGGTTGTCCACCACTTGCCTTCACCTGGTCTCACCTCTGCTTCCCCCTGTCTCGCCCGTTCCTGAGCTGTCAGGAGCATGGCACCCACCTCCCGAAGCAAATCACACACCTCTCCCATGCCAGAGCCTGGGGCATCATGTGGCCCGCGCCATGAGGTCTCAGGTCGGCACTGCGCTGCAAAGATGGGCCCCTCCATTATACCGCTTCGCGCCAGTTGACGGTCCTTTGGCGATCGTGCGGTTTGGAAGGTGTGTCGAACAGGAAAGAGCAAAGTCTTCACAGCCAACCGAGGTGGGGAGATAGGAGGGGCCGCCTGGCAGCCAAAGGGCCAAGCAGCCATTTCGGCCAACGCTCGAACGGTCTCCTCACGTACATCCTCGGGCATCTCCTGTCCGGCACCAAGACGGCGACCCTTGTACATAGTTACCATTTCCTGCTGTGTATCTGGCTGCGCCTGAGAACCGTCTTTTGTCGCTTCTGCGGGCGGCGCTGGGTCCACGTCCATGGGCGTTTCCGTATGGTCTTGCGCCGTTGGCAGTTGGGCATCCCCATCCGTCTGCATCTTGTCTGTGCCTTCCTGCTCTGCCGGTGGGGGCGGCGTTTTCGGGCGCTCGTAATACTCGTCCAAACTGGTGTCCCAGTATTGAGCCATCCGTTCCAGGCCAGTCCAGAACTTCCTCGTTTGAGCCACACGCACCCTTTGACGGCCCTCGCGGGGCGGCAGTCTACCCACCTCTCTGAAAGCGTCATCGTTATCCAGCAGGAGCTCGTTCTGCAACGCCTCGAATCGGTCTCGGGAGGGATATGAATTGCCATTGTCCATCAGGATAGGACAGCCATCCTCATCCACCGGGGACGAGCGGGCTAACGAGTTATCCCAAGGGAGCGGAGGAGCCGTGTTTGACCCGCTCGGACGAACGATGTCTGCTGCGGACACATTCTGTTCTAGTCTCAGATTGAGCGCCTCGAATTTCTGCGGGTTGATATCCTGTGGCCGTCGGATTGACGCCAGCACTTCACTCAGTCTCGACAGAGTAGCGTCCGGGTCCTTATCCGAAAGTTCCGGCAGGTGGTAGACGGGGAAGTCAAGGGGTGTGGGGGCGGGAGGAGGACGGCGCTCTTTCTCCGGCTCTGAGCTCACGGAGGGTAGGCCTGCATCGCGTGTCAGTATGTATCAGGGGTTGGACTCTGTGAGTGCGCTCAGGTCAGTCAACCTGGCTGACAGGCAGGCCTGGAGGGTTCGGGGGCCATTCAGTTGGCTCTTAGAAGCAGCTGGAGACGATGGGACAAGGCGCGACCGGCTCAGCGACCGGGTCTCTCCATCATCATCACACCACCACTCTAACCACGTTCTGATGGGCCCACGCCATTTCCGCACAACCCATAGAAAGTAAGAGGGAGCGCACAAAAGACGAGACGAATCTAAAGGATGCAAGGGGAAGGCGATTGACGACTGAGCGGAAGGGGAGAAGCTTACCCAAGGTACTACACCAGCCAAACATGATGCCGTAATTAATTAGATTGCGGGAAGGCGGAACGGGAACCAAGTGATGGTTTGTAGTACTCTATGCGCCAAATCGAATCGAATCAACAGTCCAGAAGGGATGCGATGTGGATGCGATGCGAGATCTCAGCGCTAGACAGAGGCTGAGTCGGTTTAGTTCATCACTTTGCGATGTGAGGCTAACCGGCAGTGGGGGGTGGAGAATAAAAAGAAGCACGAGGCACACGGAGGAAAGACAAATAAGAGGGCGGAAATCAAGTAAGTAGTGGGAAGTAGATGAACCAGTCAGCGGGAAGAATGGGAAACTTGATCAACTACTACTTAGTGGCTGAGTTGGAAATTGTTGGATGGCCAGATGGGGTTGGAGGGTTGGGGTGGATGATGTTGGATAAAGGCGATGATGGCAGTGGAGAGAGAGAAAGAGAGAGAGGGGAAGTGCATGCATTGAAATAGAAATAAGATACGTAGTGAGTAGTAGTCTAGTAGTTAGCAGTGAAGAAAGAAGGTCAAATGGTCAAATGGTTTAGTCGCCTTCAAGTTTGCCTTAGCCTCTCCTCGTTACTCGTTAGTCCTTGACACTCCCGAGCTTCATTGGAATCCATCATTCTCCTTCCCCTCCAAGTGGAGTTGGACCCATTCAGTCCATTCCCTTTTCTCTCTCTCTCCTCTCTCCCCATCTTTCCTCTAATACTAGTCATCCATCCATTTCACACTTCCGGGATTCCTCTTAACATTTTTTTGCCTCTGGGACCCAATTTATTACCCATCCGTGAAGGGTACCTGGCAAATTTCCCCGGGCCCAATATTGCGGGGAAAGGAAAAAAGTATGGGGATAACCATGGCTGCCCAGCGCCTTTCCCATTCTTGGGCTCTTGCGAAAGAACGGAACATTCTCTCTGGCTGTGATGTCAATTGACTTCCGATCCACCTTTTTCTGATGGCGTTTCGACCAATACGTGACCCCCAAATTATGGGTGAAGGAGGGGACTTGTACACCGTAGTAGACGTGATCCCTGGATGGGAAGATGGAGATCACAAGTCCCGCGGTGGCAATACTTTTCTCTCTCTCTCTCTCTCTCTCTCGTCTTCTGACTATTGCACAGGTGCACTCCGTCCTTATCCGGGGATATATCATCATGCATACATACGTATACATTATTCCAGGGCACCTCGTGGGTGATCCAGTGATATTCAAAATCAGAGAATTGAGTCTAAATCTGATTTGCACCCCGTAGATGCCACTATAGCTGTCAATGTCAATCCTCCAAACCCAGACCAACTGGTCAATTCTTCATCCGAAAGATGGGAACTGTCCCAATCAGGCTAGATCATCCTGACTCAGCCTGCACATGATGGCACTAATGTGGAAGTGGATTAGCGGTGGCTGACTGGGATGTCCCAAAAGAGTAATTCAGTCACGGGTCCCCCACTTGATGGTCGCCATCAGCCAATGGCTATCTGCCAATCACATTTTCCTCACAATTACTTAATTAAACCAATCAGGGCAATTGCGCCAATCAATTCGTCCATTTCCATCTCCATCTTCTCCCTCTCCCATCTATCTACTACTCATCTATCCATCTATCCCATCTTCCTCTCCCTCCACGGTTCAGCTCCATCGGATAGATGAATCCATTCGATGTTCCATGTTGTGACTGACTTTGGTTCCCTAGGCTTATCCCCCTCCCCACCCCCTTCCATAATCCAATGAGACAGACCCGTTCCAACGTCTGGTGGTTCCTGACCACCCCCCCCAAGGGCCGTTAGTTAACATAACGCTAGGGGCGAGGGGCCTAAACCCCCCTCTCTGGCCAGCGACTAATGCCGCCCAGCACCTTCGTCAGAGCTGCCTCTGCATCGCGGATTGGATGTCTTGGATGACTGCGGTTTCATCCACTTCCTCAAGGGCAGCAATCTCTTTCAATCCCCCCTGCTTCCTGTCGTCACAGCCGGTTTGTTGGTTCACCTGTACATGGCGCTTGGCCAAACACAATGCGCTTCTTCTTTTTGTTTGTTTCCAGGGTCCCTGGTCCTCTTCTCTTCTCGCTCTCATCCCTGCTCCTTCACAGCCTCTCTCTTTTTCCATAGCTTCTTCAATATATCTGAATCTCTCTTCTTTCTTCACGTGTGATCGAAATCTCACGCGTTTTTGGCCCTCCCGCCTCACCAGCCTATCCTGAAACGGGTGCACCACCTCCAGGCTATTGCCTCTGACATCTGCTGTCATGGCCTGCCCGTCTCCTCCCGGTAGAGAAAATCAGCAATGAGTCGGGCTTAGCATGTGTGTATTTGCTTTCTCCGACTGTATCCACGGCTTCCGTTTGTTCACTCTTTCCACACCTTCGTGAGCCGGTCATTCACTACTACTACAACAACATCAAGTACTACTGCTGCTGCTGCTACCATTGCCGCGGCCTCCCCCGCTCGTTTACGCGCCAGCGGCCTCAAATCCAGGGATTCCCTCTTTTTTTGGCACTTTATTATCATACCTGGTTCTTCATGCAGGCCACGTTCTTCTCTTCTTCCCCTCCTTGATCCAGCAAAGTACTTCTTGCGTCCTCCGGCCTGCGGGCTTGGCGACATGTCCAGGTCGAGCTCTGCGGTTCTCCATCAGAGTTCGAGATGTGCAACTAAAATTCCTCGACACTCCAATATATTTGTGTCTTCGGCGCCAGTAATCACCAGTTCTTCCTTCACCTCAGCCGCGTCCTCTCCCTCATTCACGAATTCGGTCCCCGCGTCCACGACCGAAAGCTCATTGTCCATCGAGCCCTCTCAGTCCAACACATCGCACTCAACAGCTGCAGCTGCAGCAGTTCTTACAGATGCCTCGACTACACCGTCGTTACAATCATCGGTTGTTGACTCGGTGGTCGAGCCTACGACAACTGCATCTGCGACCCTAGCAGATCCTAGCGACTACAATCTCATACAAACACGTACGGAGGATGGCACTCATTTCCATATGCCGGTATCGGCGCAGACAAGTTCATTATCAAGCTATCAAACACAACCGTCGACATCAGAATCCTCCACCTCTGTGCTAAGCTCCATAACGTCAACGACACAGTACCCCCACACCACCTCTACCTCATTCATTCCACACTCAGCAGTAACTAGCGCTGTCACTTCAGCCAATGGCACGTCGCATGGCTACATAGATCAATCGGATCATGGTGGCTATCACGCCTCACTGGGCGCAATCTTGGGGGGCGTTCTAGGAGGCGTAGCTTTTGTTGCTCTTGCGCTTGCAATAGGTTATTTCGTGATGCGTCACAAGCGGCGCAAGCCCCGTGACGAGCTGGCCACTGGCACGAGTGAAGAACACCTGCAAGATGACCGCAGTCCGGCTGCTTCCTCAGCAGGCTCACATCAAGTATATCAGTCGTGCGGGTCATCTTTCACCGACCACTCCTCTACCCCCTCCAGCCCTCTGCGCGCTATGTTCCCAGTATCAATTCCTGCCAAGAGCTACCAAGCGCGTCGGACCCCTTCCGGTCCAAACCTCCTCTCCGATGCAAACCCTTTCCTAGACTCTGCGGAGATCAAGTATGTGTCGCGTGGTAGCGGCGTGCCCAGCAACGCGGGGACGCTTCGCAACCCGTTCGCCGATGCAGCTCCAAGCCACACTGTGGTCATGCGGCAATCATACATGTCGCAGCGACCCACGTCAACTGCCTGGTATTCCATGCACAGTGATCGCAGCTTAGGGAGTACACTCCACCTACCTGGGCGGAGCAGCGCGGGTAGTAGCCTGCAACGACTCAGCTACCCGTTCACCGCGGCCGAGCTCGAAGCATGCGAGCCCATGGCCAGGCTAAGCACGCGCAGTGATCCTTTTGATCTGGAATGTCCACCCCACGCTATGCACCGGCGTAGTTCTACCGTCATACCCATAGGGCACGTCTAAATTACGGCTGACGAGGGAGAAGAGAGAAGCTTTTTGCTGCCCACACACAGAGTGTAGGACATGAAGAAGCACACGAGATAAATGCGACATGAGTCCACGCTATCATCTGCAATTAAGCATATGGTATTTCCGTCTGGGTCGTTGAAGGGGGGATGCGAAAAGAGCAAGCGGATTTCACTTCAAGATGACTGTATATGTATTTTATATTATGATTGGTGTTAGTTGTTATCAGATATGGCACACAGATGGTAGGTAGCGAAGGGTAAGTAAGTAAGGGTGCCATGCTGTCACAGCTGTATTTGTATGTGGACGATAATTACATGTGCAATTGTCGTGTGCGAATACAATATCCAATGAATTTCTGATTCGAATATGATGCTATTTACCATGCGTATTTGTAGTACACCATGATAAACTATAAAAAACTCCATGACATTTTTATTCAAATATATCTTCATATTCCGAACATAGTAACCAATACCACTACTAATTGGAAGTGTGAATGCAACACTTGTACTTAACAAGTACTAGTAGTCCAGCCATCACTCAGCTAACTTGGACTTATTACCAATAACCATCTCTCGACTTATCTACTTTCGTACCAATCCTCTACTAGTAGTATGCTTCATCTGTTCGACAAGTAATGATTTTGAAAGTGTGATGGTGATGGTAATGCCGGTGGCAGATATATATATATATATTCTAGTCCTCTACATCCGTCAGGCTATTTACTTAGTACTTACCCCCGCGATTCCCCACCACAACCGCCGAATTCAGTTTAACCTGAAAGTAGTATTACTCGTAGTAGGAAGCACCACTACTAGCTAAGAGAATATATAATGCATACTATCGCTGAGAGACCATTCAATATAATACTTACTTATCAGCACCATATAGTATGAAATTATATTCCTTCTAGATTATTCCAAACAGATACACAAAAAACCACTGAACCTACGGGTTAGTGGGGGGGACGGAGGAGAAATCCACACACAGACCAACGCAGATTCGACAGCCCGGAATTTTAGAAGAGATAAAATAGAAATAACTTAGAAGAGTGCATCCAAGTACAGTCCAGTTATGTAGTAAAGCAGAATTATGATTCTCCTAATAGAAGACAACAGGAAGAGACATGAAGTATTACTAGTAGCTGTACTGAAGTCAAGAAAGTGGGGATGATGGACTAAATCCATTCCACGCTGAATGAACTATGTGAGGGGCGGGCTGGTTTTGACGTAATTGAAGAAGAGATGGAGGGGGGGTTGGCTGCGATGTCAATAGTTTAGGTAGGTTGCATAAACTACACGAGATATACGTTCTGACCATTACAAGGAACCAACGTTGTGTGTTAACCCTCGGAATGATATTCAGGATGTGCGTTACGACATTACATGTTCAGTGCAGAGGTAAAGAAAAGAGGAAAGAAGAAGCAGCGGGTGCTTTGGGAGAAAAGCAGCAAGAGGGACAGATTAAATCCGGGCGGGAGTTGGGCTGGATTTGATATCGGATAGCAAGCAAGCAGTGCAAGGGCGAATTCTTTTTTTTTTTTTGCACGGTCCAGGAAAGGAAGAAAAAGTTGGCGAAAAGGATGAAGAAATAGTAAAAAAAAATTGGAAATTTCGTATCACACAAAGCGCCATGCCATTGTTTTGCTTTAACAGTTAGGTCTTTTTCCTTTTTTTTGCGTGGTCCTTTCACATGCTCTTCCCCGTGAAGAGGAAGAGACGGGGATGACGATGATGGTGATGATGGTGCATATCCTTGATCCCCAACCCTGTTCCAGGCTCCCGATACGATCCAAACAACCCCGTCCCGGATAAATCGAGCCACCGAGCCAGACCTGCAACGAACACGGAGTGGTCGATCAAAGTCCGTGGGCTGATCGATTCCCTCCCCCGTTTCAACCTCCGCACCGCCCAAGTTCGTTATCTGAGAGGATTTACTCCTGAGCCTCAGCAACGAGGGCGTTCTGCTTGGCCTCCTTGCGCTCCAGACGTCTCTCACGGAGAGCCTTGTTCTTGGCACGCTTAGCATCCATCTCCTCCTTGAGGACGCGCTCACGGTGACGCTCAGCCTTGGCCTTCTGGATCTGTAGTAGGGAAAGAGATCACGTTAGCCCCTATTCCCTCATCGTCCAATTAAAATAATCGTATAAACCCGTTCCGTCTCATAGTATCCAGGGTATATCGAAAGAACAACATGGCGGCGAAACTTACGTGCTCGATGAGGGAACGCTTGTGCTTGAAGGTGTTACCCTTGCTCAGGTGGTAGAGCTCGTGGTACAGGTGCTTGTCGATCTTGCCGGAGGCACGGTAGCGGACGAGCAGGCGACGGAGAATACGCATGCGGCGCATCCAGAGGATCTGGCTTTAATCCGATATCCATCAGCACACATTCGTTTCATCATTATCCCTTCGCAGATGATATCTCGCCGAGTCGTGGGCGACTGAGAAAAATCCTTGCAACGGTACTCAAGGGTGAGGACAATGTGCATACCTGGGCATACGAGCCTCCTTGGTACCCTTGCGCTTACCGAGACCACGGTGACGGCCGATGCGGCGGGCGGCGGCGAGCTCACGGGCACGGGAGCGGGAGTGCATGGTGACGGGCTTGCGGATGATGAGGCCATCGCTGACGAGCTTGCGGATGGTCTGGCGGGAGTTGGCGTTGGAGATCTCATTCATCTCATTGGGGTCGAGCCAAATCTTGCGCTTGCCGCAGCCCACCACGGAGGCGGCGAGGCGCTTCTGGGTGCGAAGGTTGACCCTGTGTGGTGCAAAAAAAAGCAGTCGGTCAGCATGAAGTCCAAACCGATCGGGGGGTTGTTGCTGCTGCTGCTGCGAAAAAGCGCCATCTTGAGGCGAATCCGGGGCGTGTGCACGGGGGAAGAGGGGGAGGATATACAGTCCAGCGACGAACAGTAATTCCCCCCCTTGATGCAGCAAAAATCAAGAGCTGGAGATGGACTCACATCTTGATGTCGGCGTATCGACGGTCGTTGGCGGATGATGTTCGTTGCACTCGTCGACGGGTAGAATTCCCAGGGCGAGGAGTTTGAGATACGGCGGCTGATTAGCTAAGCGGTTGTGTCTGCTAAGCGAGACCAGCAAAACCCTCTGTTAGGGTTCGTGCCCCAGACGCTTGTCCCGATCCGGGGAACACCGCCGGGAGCCGCAACGGCGCCTTACAGCATCCAGCTGGAACATGCTACAGATTCTGGGCTGATTAAAACGTGGTATGGATTGGAATTACTATCTATATCATCACACTTATTGGATGTTCCCCTTCTCAATTCACGCCTCGTCTTCTATCCGTCGCTCGGCGGTGGACCAACTCGGGCAGATGCGCCATTCCGGCTGGTCCACGTGATCTCCGCCTGTGTACTTGTGTTGTATCAGTTACGTATAGATGACTGAGGCTGACATCAAATCCGACCATGGAAAACCCGCGGAAACTCAAAACAAATGCATTGCTCATCTCATAGTATGTATCAACATGCTTTTCTTTTCATCATTGTAGTTGGAGACCACGTCACCCAACTCTTTCCCCTACTCAAACAGAAGGGTATAGATAGTAGCAGATAGAGAGAAGTAGATCTAAATCGTCTCAGTGTCTAGCCCACCTCGACACCACTTACTCATCCCCAAACGACCCATCCCCGAGATCAACCTTTCCAATGCTCCACAATTCCCTCTCATCCTCTACCTCATCATTGGACAGCCCCAACCCTCCTTGTCCACCTTCCGCTTCCTTGCGCTCGCGGGCCTGGGCGGCAAGACGGAGCGCGACACGCTTGAAGTAGTCCGACATGCTCCGCTTGGGTCCCGGTGGCAGCGAAGCTCCGGGTCCGGCCATGTACTTATCGAAGACTGCACCTTCGGATTCCTCCACAGAGAAGATCGCCAGGAATGCTGCCTCGGCCGCCAGCTTGACAGGAATGACCACGTCGCGAACGCTGGCGAAGATCGGTGGCGCCAAGAGGGCCAGGTGAGGCCGAGTCAACTCGGGGTGAAGCCGGCTGACCGTGCGCATCACTACCAGAGACAACCGCCGCGTATCAGACGGCGTACCGGGCTGAATGCAAGGCGCCAAGGCCTCGAAAATAGCCTTGTTGTCTTCGAAGTTGCGATTTTCATCCTCGATCAGGAGGTACTTTCCGGCAGCGAGGACGCTGTTGTCGGAAATGAAGGGCTGCGTAGGATTAGCATCATTTCTCGAATAGCCTTCGAACCTAAGTACTTACATCCTTGTTCGTGACACCCTGGCAGATCATAGCCTGAGTCTCCGCGGAGAAGTGCTCCGTCAAGGACGACGGAGCCTCAACCAACAGGGCATTGAGACCCAGAATCGATGCGTGGGAAGGTGTGGCAGCGAGGACCCGGTTCTTGATCAGTGGGCCAGCAGTGGCGGCCGGGAGGACCTTCACTAGTGCACCGAGCAACTTCGCATTCGTAATAGCGACAGCATCAGTTTGATCACTGGCATCGTCGTCAATAAGAGCGAGAATGGCGTTCTTCGATGCCTCGCTCATGTTGGCGCCGGCCTTGCCTACCACCTCTTGAAGAGCCTTCATCATCGCGTTTCTCACACCGACATCTTCCGTCTTGGTACCCGTGATAAGCTCTGCAATGAGAGGGTCCACACGGGGTGTCAGGGTGATCAGGATACCAAGACCCTTGGCGGCCCTGTTACGCAGAGTCTCGCTGGATGCATCAGCCAAACCACGTGCGAAGGTCCGTTGAAGCTGGGGCAAGAAGGGCTTGACAGCGAGGGGAATCTTCTCCAGAAGCTTGTTGAGGGTGAAGAAGATAGCGCCTAGTGTAGCCGATTAGTATGAAATATATTTCAAGCAGAAATAAAGAAAGCAACTTACATTTAATCTCCACCGATCGCTCGGACACAACACGAATGAGGGGACCAGTGATCTGGGTCACGAACAGCTTCAGAGAGTCTGCGCCAGTGCGATCGATGATGTCGCCGATGGCGAGAGCTGCCTGCGTACGCTGCTCGACGCTGCCGTTCAGAAGACCTTGCAAGAAGATAGGCAGAATGGCTGTGATACCCTTGGGCAGGCTGAAGCCAGGAAGGCTGGCACCCGGAACTCCGACACTCCGCAAGGTCTGGCGAGTGGAAATGGTAAGGACTTCCATTTCTTCTTTGCGCAAATGTTTCGTGAGTCCACTGAGTGCCGTCCACGCGGCCTTGACGACATCCTTGTCGCTGTCATCGAAGGAGATGAGCAGGACACGGATCAGATCCTGGTGGTACCTGGAGTAATCGATCTCTGCATTCGAGAAGAACTTGTCGAGATGAATAGCCGCGGTAGCACGGCGGTGATGGTCATCATGCTTCATCAGAGTAATCATGACGTTCATCATGACATTCAAGCCATCGTACTCGTCCACCGAAACCAGGATCGTGTCAAAGGCATTGCTCAGTTCTTCGCGGTGAGCCTCGTCCTCAGTGGACACAATCTCGTCCATCAAGGAGTTGAGGATGGTAGGCAGCTTGCGGGTCATGGCAGAGCCGGCGACTTCGGCCAGGGAAGCAAGTGCCTTCGCGTTGAATGTGGAAATGGGAGAGGTGAGGAGCGTCGGGATAAGGTTGGGGAGGATGATATTCGCGCGGGTCTGCTCCGTGAGGAGGGTCAAAAGTGCGGACAACGCCTGCTCTGCATCCTCGTTGTTTCTCAGAAGAAGCAAGAGATGAGGCAGGACCTGGTCCACTGCCTTCTTGCCCAGGATCTGCTGCAGGGCGTCGAAAGCCTCGGCTGCAGCCTCGCGGACATCTTCGTCATTATCAACGAGCGCCACCCGAACCGTCGAGATAAGAACCTTCTCGTAATCCTCGAGGGCCTCGGCGGAGGCGGAAGTAATGAGTTCTCTCAAAGCAATGCAAATACCTTGCTTGACATCCACGTCGGGAGAAGTCTGGAGACCTTCTTCGAGAGAGGGAAGCAGAGCAGAGAGAACCGACTCGCCAGCCTTCTTGATAAGGTCACCAAGCGCGTTGCTAGCAATGACCTTATGCTCCATGTTGGAGGAACCGAGACGGCGAATAATGAGCTGAGACAGAGTGGGAACCATGTCCTTGAGCGTCTTAGGAGAAGCAACAAGTGACTTCCAGACGGCCATAGCAGCGCTCTTGACCATACCCGAAGTATCGCAGCGGCAGATAAACAGTGCCGACAAGACCTTGTCCCTCCTCTCCTCTCCGAGAACCTCCAGCAGCGACTGTCCAGCTTGAGCCGCTTCTTCCTCTTCCTCCTCGGCATCGGCCTTGGCTGTGATACCAGTGAGACTGAAGAGAAGATCACCAACCAGCTCGACGGAGCTCAATCTGATGCGGTAACTGTCATCCGCAAGACCGCGCTCAAGCTCTGGCAGAAGGAGATCAATGGCCTTCGATGAGAAGTTCTTGACGAGCAAGCGACCTGCCTTGAGAGAGGTCTCACGAATAGATTCGACGTCGTCAGCCAAACCGGCAAGGATAGGAGGAATGATTTTGCTGAGATAGGCGGCGAAGCTGTTTCCGAAGCAGGCGGGAAGGAAGATAAAGAGCGTCATAAAACCCTCGCGAACAGAAGCCTTGGAACTGGACACATTCTGTAGAATAGTAGGCAGCGTCTCCTCGAGTCTGGTTGTACCCAGACCTGCCAGAACCTCTGAAAGAGCTTGAGCAGATCCCAGTCTGTCGCCGGCTCCGGTATCCGACTTGAGCGTAGACATGAGGTTGGGAATGAGGTCGGGAAGAGCGTCCTCTCCAAGCTTTTCGATAAGGGAACCGAGAGCCTTGGAAGCGGTCGCACGAGTAGTCGGCACAGGGTCGACGATAGCAAGCTGCAAGCCCGAAACAATGATTGGCAGATGGGCCGTGAGGTCCTTGCGCTCTGTAAGGTGAGCCAAACTGCCAATGATCTGAGCAGATTTACGTTTCGTATTCGACCTGTCGCCAAGACCACGTTCAAGAATGCGAACAACAAGAGCCAAGGACGGCGCATCTAGATAGTGGACGAAGGATACCTTGATGAGAGAATCCAGGGCCTCATCGGTGTACTTGGTGGGGTCGCTGAGCGCCTTCAGAAGTACATTAACCAAGCTCTTGACTTCAGGGTTGCTGATGACTTCGCCGAATCGCTGAAGACTGCGGTTTGCAGCATTGCGCACTTCCTTGTGGGTATCATTGAGGACCACAGTGAGCGGAGGGATAATGTCTGGAAGGCTTGCCGCGAGTTGCTGGGGATCGAGGTAGGCCATCGCTCCCAAGAGATCACAGGCTCCCTTCTGACTGCGCCATTGTGTGTCATCAAGACCATCGAGAAGGGTGGGAAGAATTTGCTTGACACCATACGAGCTAAGGTTCGAGAAGCAAGCCTTTGCTGCATCAAGGCAGGCAGCACGGACGTCGGGATTGACATCACCGAAACCAGCCAGAAGCTGGGGAACAATCTGGATGACATAGGGCTCGAAGGTCCGTCCAAGAATGGCGGCAAACAGCTCATATGCCAACAGAGCACCTTGTCTCTGATGAGGTTCCTTCTTGTTCTCAGTGGCATCACGCAGATGCGACATGACTTGGAATTCTCGAAGGGTGACAATACCCCTACCGCTGACGATACCAGCAAGTCCATAAGCCGCGCCACGCTGTGTAGCATATTTCTTGGACTGCAGCAGCTGATCCAGCATTTCTTGGACGTACTCACCACTCTGAGGGCGAGAAAGGCGGATCAGAGGCGGCAGACATCCCGAAACGGCAGACTGCACACTCTCCGAAGGAGTAGGAAGAGTGTCCAGCAGCCTCTTGATGACTGTCTGCAGACGCGTATCGTCCGCTTTGAGATGCTGGGCCAGGGAACCATACAAAACAACAACGGCCTCGTTAAGAAGATCAGACGTCTCACTTCCTTTGTCGGAGGTCTCCAAGGTTGTCTCCAAGAGCTTCATTAATTCCTCGACCTTCTGTTGCCCACGGGCAGCAATGACAGATCTGCCGCTCTCGGCCATCTGTGCGCGGACGGTGGAACTCTTGTCGATAAGAGGACCTCTTTCAATCAAGAACCGGAGGAAGGAGACGATCTGCTCGCCTTCAAAAAGATTTGTCATAGCTCCAAAAGCGAGGGCGATACCACTGCGTAGCTCCCAATGGTCTGTGACATCCATCTTCTTGGGCATACCGTAGCTATCTTTCTCGGGCACCTTAGGCTGAATCTCAATCGTGTATTTGGACTGCAATTCGGAAAAGATCCGGTCAAACATCGAAGGGTTCACCGCGATTGCATGAGCCAACGCGCGAGCGCCAGCACCACGAAGCTGTGCATCCTTTGAGGAGAGATAGGGAATGATCTTCTCATAAGAGGAGTCGTCGACCTCCAGGGCATTTTCTTCCCAGATGTTCTCGGCGATCTCAGCATTCTCCTCCACGTGGTCATGGCATTCCAGCCAGATGTGTTCAGAGAAGTCGAGATCCGTCAGGTCAATCTCAGCTTCGATGACCTGCAACACCGAGGTACGGACAGATACATCCGTCACAATTGTGCCCTTGAGAAGAATGTCAAGCTCATCCTTAGTGATATTAGGTGAGATGCACCTGCAAACATCGAACAGAGTATCCTTGATAAGCTTGTAGTGTTGGGTGTACTTCTGCATCGATGCAAGCAAGATCTTCAGGACTTCCACACGAGGAAGACGTTCGTCGGCAACTATTTAACCATGCATTAGCCTTGAGGAACACTCCGTCAAGTTTTTTTTTTTTTTTTTTTTTTTTTTGTGTAAACTCACAAGAGCCCGAATGGAAGGACAACACTTCCAAGGCAAGGAGGACTTGCTCGCCCTCTTCATCACCTCTCTGTTCATCGATTCCGTTCTTGCTGAGCACCAAGAAGAGCAAGGGGAGAACGTAGGCCAGCGACGTGCTCTCGAAAGGACGTTGCTCGGAGGCAAAACGCAAGCGATAAAGGATCCTCGTTACGAGCTCTGCCGATCAGTTAGTGCAAGCTTCCTACATAGCCAGAACATCAAACAACATACGTCCAAGTGCCTCTGCTTCCATCTGCGGAGGCAGGTAACTCTTGCCAATAGCCCGAAGCGTTGCAATACCCACGAAAGGCCGCAAAGGCCCGAGACGCGAGGACAACTTCTCAGCGCACTTAACGTACGCTTTGGACACAACATCACCAGCGTACAAGCCTGCACCGGCTTCGGTCAGGGAGAGCAAGGAGCTCACGGCGGGGTTGATCCAGCCATCCGCGTCGATGGCGGGCCCATCCGCGAGACCTTGAATGATTCCACATCCCCTTTCGATCTTCTTGATCACTTGGAGGACTTCCTCGCGGATCTTGGACTCCTTGGCAAGTTGGGCCTTGACCTTGGATTGCTCCTCAGGAGTAAGCTTCTTCTGCTTCTGGCCCTTCTTATCAGCCAATTGTGACCGTAGCTCCTCCTCCCACTTGAGGATGTCGTAGTCTTTAGTGTTCTTATCAAAGTTCGACTGCTTGGACTTCGTGCTGAGCACGTCGACGAACATGGTTCCCTCCGGGGTACGGGCGATAGCGACATCGGTTGCCGTGAACTTGGACAGGCGCGAAGTATCCAGATCGTCCTGGATTTGGCCAACCAGTCGGGGAACCATAGCATCAGGTGCTACGAACGCCAATTCACCCGCAGCACTCCAGATTGCGGCATCGATTTGGGGGATTTTCGACTGAACAGGGTCCTAAGAAAGTATTAGTTTGGACTTCCTAAGTTGCGATTGACGAGTATTGGCACACGACATACCTCATGCAGACGAGTCAGCTGCTCCAGACACTTTTCGGGGAATTCGCGCACAAGGTTGCCGGGGTCAATGCCGGTCCTCAAGCAAGACGCAATCCAGGATGCGCTGGGAATAAGCTCAGGGCGACACAGGACGAGCAACTCAACGAGTTGGTCTTTCAGGGAAGCAGTGACGTTGTCTACTTCCTGCACACTAGAAGCAGGAGGGCACAGAGCCTTTACAACGAGATGGAGGAACCTTTCGCTTTCTGGTCCTGCAGAGACCGAGGCAGATTCTTTCTCGCCAGTTCTAAAGGAAAGTATCCAGGACCACAGAGCACTTGTGACTGTCCGGCCCATACCTGCCACATCCTTCAAATGAATTTCTGACAAGGTCCGAGCAGCTCCATCCCGGAAACTGGTGTGAAGTCCAGGGGCGGCGATATTATAGATGAATGCCTGGGCCCAGGCGGTCTTGGCTGCGTCCTCAGCCTTTCCGAACTTGGAACCGGTGGTGACTGCAGCAAGTGCGCGCACGGCCCACTGGATCTCGGTTTGGGTGGTCAACTTTGAGTAGGCCTTGGGGTTGAGGAGGAAAGACGGCTTCGGGTTGAGCACCATTGACTGGGCTACAGTTTCCTCCCATGCAGACTTGTCAAAGCTCTGCAGCGAGGAAGAGCGATCTAGAAGAGCGAGATACACATAGGCAGTTGACAGAGAGCCACCCTGAGCAGAGGGAAGAGGGTTGGCGGCAACCTCATTGTACAGCTCTTTCATCTTGCTGAGGAACTTGTTCACAAGGGGCTCGACGTCAGTGCTTGCCAGAGTCGCAGGTTCGACTTGCCACATAACCTCTCCGACATTGAGCTGCCAGAGCTTTTTGAACGGAACACGCTTATCGGAAGATCCTTTCACAATGGCATTGATGACGTCGTCGCTGACCTTCACTTGAGACTGGACAAGGAAAGCCAGGTGCTTGCAGAATGATTTTATTTCCTGTTCCAAAGCGGCCTCATTGGATTCCCTGTTGAAAACGGGAACAAAGCCCTGTACCACGTCCTTTGAAAGATCGGCCGAAGGCAATATCGCAGCGACCGCTTGAGCGTATACCGCACGCTGTTCCGGATTGGTGATCTTCTGGGTCTTCAGAGGGTTGACGACTTCGCTCGTGATCTTGGTGAGCAAGGCCTGGTCCTTGGATTTCGCGAGAAGGGACTCGAATGAGCGAACAGCACCCTGTCTAATGGCTGGATTGTTCGACTTCATGCTTGATAACAGGTGCTTCAACAGCCGCGAATGCAAAAGCTCGGACATATCAATCTCCTCCGGCAAAGAGGCGCACAGCGAAGGCAACAAGCCATTGAAAACAACCTCGGGAGAGCGCAACATGGCCTTTTCGAAGGGCGGGATCAACTCGGTAGCGAGGTCATCGTAGCTAAGGAAAGAGACGAAAAAGTCGCCCAATGCATCGGCGATGTGAGCGGGAGGCGCGGATTTCGCACCAGCCAATTCCTTGACGTAAAACGAAATGATTGCCTTCTTTTCCCCTTCCAAGACTGACTTCTTGGCGGGAAGACGCGCGCAGACGCCGGAGATGACCCCCAAGAAAGGTGCGTTCTTCTGGCCGGTAGTCGAGTCGCTGGTCAACCGGCGGACGGATTCACGAACAGCATCCTCGCCCCAAGCGGTGGAGGAAAATGCAGCGCGTAGAGCACGTCTCGTAACGCGGAGGGCAGAAGCCTTCACTGCGGGTCTCGGGTTGGAGGCCAGACAGATATCTAGGGCCTTTGCATCGACCGCAATGGTGTCCAGAACGGCAGAGAGAGGGGTTTCGGAGTCACCTCCCAGGATCTGAAGCACCACCGAGCACCATTCCAACAACACGAGGGCTGGACCAGGCGCCAGGCCAGGTTTAGCAGCCTCCACCTGCAACTTTTGGGTGAGGTATTTCAGATCGTCGGTCGGGACGGGCGCCTTGAGAAGCGAGCGGAGACATTGCTGAACGGCCTGCCTCGAGGGACGATCGACGTAGCGAGGGTAAGTCTTGAAGAGAAGGCCGATTAGAGGCTGGTAGGTTTGAGGTTGTAGGCTAGATCCTGTTTGGTGGACAGATAGTGAGCACAAGAGCACAAGAGCATCATATTGGGAAGTGAGAGAGTGAGAGTCAGAGAGAGGGGCTTTTGTTCTTCACGCACCGATTCTGTCACGGAGGTCCTGGAGAGCGCGAATTCTGCGAGCAGTCGAACTCGAGAAGAGAACGACCTGCAGACTCCCCAGGTCCCCTGATTCCACCTGATCCCATGGAAAATCGTCCATGATAGTCTAGGTGGCCTGAAGCATGCCCGGCGTGAGGAGCAATGGGCACGAATGGGGCCGCGGATGTTGTCATAAAAGTTTTGCGGCGTTGTGGGGGAAGCTCCGCCGCCTTGCCTTCCTTCCTTCCTTTGCTGGCTGAGAGTCGGAGGACCCGCCGCCAGTCTCTCCTCCTCCATGACGAAGAATCTCCCCCATTTCTTCCCTCATACACTCCCCAACTCAACTAGTTCTTTCTGATTTTATTTGCTCGCTCTTCCCCTTGAGATTCCACTAATGATTCTAGACATTACCTTTCTCACTTCCTATCCTTAGAGCATTCTCTCCTTGTCCGCCCCGGCGGGAAATCTTGCAGCAGCCCGCCTTCCCCTCCTTCAATCTCACTCAACCACCATGCCACCTAACAACAGGAAAAAGAAGAAGCCCGCCTCCAATCCGGCTCGAGGATTTGCCACGGTCTCGGTGCCGTCTAAACCCAAGCCTACTGAATCGTCAACCCCAGTCTCTACCGCAGACTCCAAGTCCGTGTCCGAAAGTGATCGTCCAACGCCCGTCGAGGGAAAGCAACAACCTGCAGTAGACTCCAAAAGCGAAGCCGCCCCCTCATTACAGAACTATACTCCCGAAGAACTCGAGAAACACTTGGAGGAAGCTGAACTTCAACTCTTGGTTGAGAAATATGCTTCCAAGTGCAGAAGTGATGCCGCCCGCCAAGTCACCAAGTTGGAGACCGAACGCAGAGTATTCCGGCAACAAGCCGTTTCTATAAACCTAATGGAGTGGCTTCCCACCGAGGTGCTACAGAATATCATGCATCTGGTTGAGACGGAAGAGCGAGAGCTCAGTCCATTACCCGGACGGGATTCGGGGGGTCAGAAGAAAACTGTCTCGGAGGAAGAACTATATATGAGACTCTGGACTTTGAAGGAAACCCTGCTTAAACTCGGCTTCCCGGAAGAGAAAGTAAACGAGGCTCTGAAGCATATGCTTCTCTACTTTTCTGGTAATTTTGCCACATCCAATAGGGAGGTGGTTTGCAACCTGGATGAGGCTCTAGACTGGCTCGCCTTGCATTGCACCCCCAAGGAGTTGCCTTCTTACATGCAGACAAATGCGCAGCAGCGCAATGAGTTGGATAGACATATCTCTTGGATAAATGGTAATCTTAGGTGCCTGGTATCCCGTAAGGATTGGATGGCTAACCTGACTGACATCAGATCGTGAGCCATCACAATCCTCCACCCCAAGTTTGGGCCCAAATAATAGCAAAGTGAAAAAGCCCAAAAGCCCTGTAAAGGAGCCGAGCCCTGCCCTCCAATCGAGCCCCTACGACTCGGACAGCTCCCTTGACCCGGACACGCTCATTCCAAAGTATCTGGACCTGCAGACTCGCCTGTATGGCCTGCGACCGGAGCTTTTCGACCAACCCAAGAAGGGCAAGAAGGGAGGCCGTAAGCCTGCTGAAGCCGAGCAAGACCCTCAGGTCGTGAGGTTGCAACGCAAAATTACTAGCATTGAAAATGATGTGCTGTTTGACCAGCATGAGGCCGAATACAAGTGGAGAGACAAACTTGACGATCTACGCAAAGAGGCGGCTTTTGTCCGGCGCTCACAGCCTGAAGAGAAGCCTGTTCAAGAAGAAGCTGAAAATGCAGAGCAACCAGAGGAAACGGAAACGAAACCGGAGAATGGCGCACAGCCGCTTGACAATGAAGAGGCTACAGACTTGCTAGGCGACATGTTCCAAGATGAGGAACCTGTCCTGGAACTCGGTGTGATAACGGAGGAGTTAAAGAAGGCATCAGTCAAAGTGCGCGATTTTGGAAAATGGACTGGACTTAGCCCCCGGCGAGTGCTAGAAGAAACGTGCAAAGCAAGGTATGTCTCGCAGTTAAGCTGGGGATGATCGACGACTAAGTCATCTGGGTAGGGACACGGGTTGCAAGATCTCGTTCAAGGACATGTCCGCTTCGTCGCATTCGAACAGACAAGCTCTTGAAGTAAGATGGTCCAAACCTCAAGAGGTTCCCTTCCCTTTTGTCTGGGACACTACCACACATAACTCGAACGCTTACGCGACATTCGTCTCGATGGACTCGGTGGCGACTCCAAACTCTCAGCAAGCGGAATCCTTCGTTTCCACTCTTGCTCTTTTCATCCTATTCCCGCAGAACTCCAAAGAAGGAAAAGCATACCTGCGCCTTCCAGCGGTGTGGCGAGAGCTTTGGACGGAGTTTGCGAATGCGAAGAAGTTGCAGGAAGACGAAGCTGACAAGCAGACCGTCAAGGATCTGAAGAAACTCATACAGGATAACCATGGGGCCTTTGAAGATGATGTTGTCTTGTCGCATAATTTCCGGAAGCGAAACGGAACTTCTAGCAAGCCGGAATCCCCAGTACGGGGAGCCAGCGTAAAGGACAGTTCTGAGCCTGACGAGGAGTTGACTCGGATCTGGACAGAAAAGTCGTCTACGGCCTCATTCCAGTACATGGCTCAGGGCAGGATGAACCTGCCCATCTGGAATTTCCGCGACGACATTCTCAATACTCTTGACACACATCGTGCACTCATCATCTGCAGTGAAACAGGAAGCGGAAAAAGTACGCAGATACCTTCGTTTATTTTGGAGCATGAAATGAAGCAAGGCCGACCGTGCAAGATCTATGTGACCGAGCCTCGCAGGATCTCGGCCATTTCCCTTGCCCGAAGAGTGAGCGAAGAACTAGGCGAGAATAAGAACGATGTGGGAACGGCGCGCTCGCTCATTGGCTTTGCTGTCCGATTGGAGAGTAAAGTCAGCCAAGCTACGAGGCTTGTATTCGCGTATGTTCTCACCCTTGTGAACTTGGGAACGAGCTGACCCTGGCAGGACCACCGGAGTGGTGGTGCGAATGCTTGAGCGCCCGGACGACTTCCGCGATATCACTCATGTTGTTCTCGATGAGGTCCACGAACGTTCGATAGATAGCGACTTCCTCCTCATCGTCCTTAGGCGGTTGATGCAAAAGAGGCCCGATCTGAAGCTAATTCTGATGTCGGCCACACTTGAGGCGCAGCGCTTCTCCACCTATCTTGGCGGTGTTCCGGTACTGAATATCCCAGGTCGGACTTTCCCTGTGGAGATGAAGTTCCTAGAGGATGCCATCGAGATGACCAACTACCGGTTGCTGGAGAATGAATCCAACGCTGTGGAGGAGGAAACGGATGAATTGGCGCTGGAGACGGCGCAGGGCGACACTGCCGGCAGCCTGATGACTTCGCTCGATGGATATTCTAAGCAAACCAAGGAGACCGTGGCAAACTTTGACGAATATCGCCTGGACTACCAGCTCATCAAGCGGCTGGTTGTGCAGATCGCTTCGTCGCCTGACATGACACACTACAGCAAGGCCATCCTTATCTTCATGCCCGGTATGGCGGAGATTCGTCGGCTGAATGATGAGATCCTGTCGGACCCGACTTTCCAGCAGGGATGGATTGTGCATGCGTTGCATTCATCTATCGCCAGCGAAGATCAGGAGAAGGCTTTCGTGGTTCCTCCTGAGGGTATGAGAAAGATTGTAATTGCCACCAATATTGCAGAGACAGGTATCACCATCCCGGATATTACTGCGGTGATTGATGCGGGCAAAGAGAAGAGCATGAGGTTAGTAGAAGAGAACGTGATTGAGTAATGGAGTATCTAACTTGCCCAGGTTTGATGAACGCCGTCAGCTATCTAGGCTCGTCGAAACGTTTATTTCGCGCGCTAATGCGAAGCAACGACGTGGACGAGCTGGTCGTGTGCAGAATGGTATCTGCTTCCACCTGTTTACGAAGCATCGTCACGATAAGCTGGTATGTGTAGCGACCACGGCTGCAAAATTTAGTACTGACTAGTTGTAGCTCGCAGAACAGCAGACGCCCGAGATGCTCCGGTTGTCTCTTCAAGATCTTGTGTTGCGTGTCAAGATCTGCAAGCTGGGTGAAGTGGAACCGACGCTGCTGGAGGCGCTCGACCCGCCGTCATCCAAGAACATTCGCCGGGCAATCGATTCGCTGAAGGAAGTGAAGGCCCTGACAAACGCGGAGAATCTGACGCCTCTGGGTCTGCAGCTGGCCAAGCTGCCACTGGACGTTTTCCTTGGAAAGTTAATCATCCACGGCGCCTTCTTTCGCTGTTTGGACGCGGCCGTCAGCATCGCCGCTATTCTGTCTTCGAAGTCGCCGTTTGTGAACACAATGGGCTCCAACACTCAAAAGGACATTGCTCGACTGTCCTTCCGCAAGGGTAGGTACTTCCAAATTACTGTTTCCTACTTGTCACTAATAAAATTCAGGCGACTCTGATCTGCTGACGGTATACAACGCCTACTGCGCGTGGAAGCGCGCCCGCAACACACCCGGCGTGAGCGAATACGCCTTCTGTCGCAAGAACTTCCTCAGCTCGCAAACACTGCTTAATATCGAGGACATCAAAATGCAGCTGATTGTATCAATCGCCGACACAGGGCTATTAACGCTGGATCCATCCCAGAAAGCGCTCCTCAACCGGTACACTCACCACCCCCATCAAGCCCAAACCCCTACTAAAAAATATTCAAAAATACAGTTCCCGATCCAACAACCGACGCAACTTCTTCACCATCCCGGAAGAATACGATTTCAACAGCGTCAACGATACCATTGTCAACTCCGTAATCGCCTGGAGTTTCTACCCGAAACTGCTCACCCGCGACGGCAAAGGCTGGCGCAACGTCGCCAACAACCAAGCCGTCACGCTGCACCCCACCTCGGTGAACAAGCAAGCCGACGCGTCGGCCATAAAATGGGTGTCTTATTACCATATCATGCAGGGCCGGAATAAGAATTATAATGCGTTTGAAACGACGGCTGTGGATGATTTCGCTATTGCGTTGTTGTGCGGGGAGGCTGAGTTTAAGGTACCTCAATCACTAACTTCCCCCCTTACACATACCCATCCATTTGATATATCAATACTAATAAAAATGATAGATGTACTCCGGCGTCATATCCATCGACTCCAACCGCATCCGCTTCTCCCTACGAGATTGGAAATCTATGCTCGCGCTCAAGACCCTGAGCGCGAGACTACGCGAGATCCTCCAGAATACGTTCCGGGAACCGCATCGCGTGCCGTCGTATAAACAGCAGCAATGGCTGGGTCTGTGGCAGATTATTTTTGCTCAGGTGAGGAAGTAGTCGTCTGCCTACCCTGGTTTCTTGTCTTTGGTTGGGTTTGGATTGCTTGGTTGGTATGTATGTTGCATTGGATTTAGCTTTCTGGAAGATGCTTGTTTGCATGTCTTGCCTCTGGACTACTAGACTTGGATTGGACAATTGGGATTGATTGTATTGGGCTTCTGGTTGGGATGAATTGAATTGAAATGGGTTGGGTTTGTATGGATGAATGAAATGCGTGTGTATGTATAAGGACTGGATGGTGATGAAAATAAGAAGGATGGGATGAGAAAATGAATGTATATGATATGAAATTCGATAGATGGATATAAACTCTAACTCCAACATAAAATAAAAAGACTTTGTTCATAACCAGTTGACATCACAATATCATTGAAGAAGAAAGAAAATACAAGTGATTGATCATCCCCAAACATCCTCCTGCCACTTCCCCCTCTTCTTCAACCCCTTACACCACTCATTCCACTGCCCATCACCCTCCTCCCACCCCTTAACCCTACACATTTCCCTTCCGACCCTCTTCTCCACCTCTCTCGCCATCCCCGCCCTCCCACAAATATACAAGTTGGCCCTCTCCTCCACCAACAACCTCACCACCTCATCCCCACACTCGACAATCTTATCCTGCACATACTGCCTCTTCACTCCCCCATTCTCATATCTCGAGAACGCCGTCTCAATGCGCAACTTTCCACCCAGCCCCTCATTCAACGCCTCCAGCTCCTCCTTATAGATATAATCCTCGTCTGGACGCCGACATCCGAAGAAGAGGATCATCTGTCCCACTTCGCGACCAATCTGCTGCAGTTGGCGACGTTCGGAGATGAACGCCCGGAACGGGGCTAGGCCCGTGCCTGCGGCGATCATGATGAGGGGGGTGTTTCCTGTGCGGGGCAGTTTGAATTTACTTTTGCGGAGGTGCGCGAAGACCTGTTCGCTGTTGAGGGCGTTGCTGGGTCCGTTGAGGTGGTAGGTTAGGCCGTATGGGTGGGGGGTGGATGGGGAGGTGCGGTGTTGGGATAAGGCGAGGAGGTAGTTCGAGGTGATGCCGTGGATGAGTTCGTCTGGGTTTTCGGGGACAGGGGTGGTTGAGACGATGGCGGTGATGGAGGGTTTGCGGGGGGAGAGCACGCTGCTGGAGGAGATGGAGTAGTATCGGGGTTGGATGGGGGAGAGGGTCTCGACCAGGTAGGATAGAGGTAGAGCGGACCAGGCGTTGTCTGGGGAGGCGAGTTGGAGGAGACGACTGAGGGTGACGTGCGTGCGATTGAGGAAGTTGGCGTAGCTGGTCTTGTCTTGGCCGAGTTGGAGGAGGTAGGACTTTGCTTCGGGGGTGGGTGCGAATTGTGCTAGACCGAGTACTGTGTCGCGGTTCACGGGGGCACAGATCTCCAGGTAGTAGCGGAAGAGGGCTGCCGCGGTCGTGGGGGTGGGGATGCGCACTTTGGTGGCCGGGTCGAGCGATTTGATGGAGATGGGCACCTCGCGGCGTGCAGTAAGGCCCAGTACCTGGAGGAGTCGCTCAACCTCTGCGTCGGGGTTGCTGGGCCAGATGGCGAGATGATCGCCCGTCTTGTAGGTGAACTCGGGGACACTGGACAGGTCCAGCTCCATGTGTAGACAGTGGCGGTCTGAGACCTGGAAGAGCTCACGGGTACTGGAGATGGACACTGGCCGCACGGGGGAGCATTGTGCAGATGCCCTGCTAGCATCACGGGCATCTGGCTCGCCGTGGTTCAGATCAATAGGCTCCAGGGACTCGTCTTCTTCGACGGATAGGGTGGGCAAGTACTGCATCTCACCCTCCTCGAAGCCGAGCTGGGACTTGAACATGGCGAACAGCTCGTCCTTCCAGCTGATAAAGTCCTCCTGCGTGGCTCCCTCGGCATCATTAGCCCTACCAACGGGCATGAGGGCCTTTGCACCTCGACCATCCAGCGCCTGAACGACGACGTCCACGACGCGGTTGTAGAACTTGTAGTTGCTATTCCCCAGACCAAACGCACAATATCTCACATTGGCCAGCGAGACATTCTCCGCCTTGTGAATCCAATCCCAGAACTCAGCCGTATTATCACTGGGATCTCCTTCGCCATAGGTAGACAAGATGAAGATCGCCAGCTTGGACTGAGGAATCTGAGAGATACTCTCCGGATCATAATCCGATAGATCCGCCGTCAGAGTACCCTGACGGAAGCGGAGGGAAATCTCACGCGCCAAGCGATGGGCAAAGCCCTCGGCCGTACCGGACTGCGATCCCCAGAAGACGACGATGTTCTTGTCCGCCTCTTCGAGCTTCTGGGCAATGTTGCGGGTCTCCTGGTGGGCATTGGGGCCGGCGGAACCGGCCATCTTCAGCTGGGGACGTTCATACCAGAGGTAGTTGTAGGGGTCTGGCTGGTCCCAGAGAATGCCGCGCGACAGGTAGGTTGTGCCGGCCATGGCAAGGAGAGTCAGGGCGGCATAGTCGGCGGCTCCGGTGGGAGTGAGGACTTTGGTCAGCTCCTGCCAGAGGGCTGGTGGTATCTGCCATGGAGACAGAGGGGAGGTCATGATGATGATGAGAATGAGGATGAAGTGCACTGAGCAGAACCAGCCAGTCTGTCAGTTATACACTCTGTAGTTTGGAGGTTAGCAGAAGATGAAAGGGCAGCTGCTGGATCTATAAATCGATCCATGAGAGGCCGTGACACCATGATTTCCGATGGATGAATTGGCGCCAATGACCGACATGGTGGAGATAAGAGCGGCGCAAGGCAAGAGACACGAGGCAACGAGAAGCAGTAAACCTGAGCAAGAAGCAGATGCAGACACAGAAGCAGAAAGTTGGGGATCCCAAAGAAGAGAAGATGGAGAAAGAAGCGGCAATGTTCCCCGAGGGGAAAATTACCCCATTTGGGGGCAGGCGGCATCTTTTTCCATTTCGCCCATGCAACTTTCTGCATGTCTTTCGCCTCATCCATTGTCCAATACGGAGTAGTTTAACCCACTTTAACCTCCCTCTCGGTCCCAATATACCCGATCCAGCTACTTTTCCCCGCGGTCCCTTTACTTCTTTCTTTCTTTCTCCATCTTCCCCCCCCGCACAGCACAGACCAAGAAAGCAATCAATCTAACTACTATCAATCTATCCCCCACACTTGGTTCATTTTCTACCCCAGCTCGGCTTTTGGGGCGTTACCTCCCTTTTCCCCTTCCGTTATACTAAACTTAGGTGAAAGGGATATAGCATGCTGCATACCTTTCCCCCACGGAACGGACACATCTGTCTCGCTCCGATGGTTCCGGACCAGTCTGGCCGGACACCTCGGGGTCCCATGACGATCCCTCGTGAGACTATCTCGACGTAGTTACATGCTTGATATGCATGGCTAGCTAATTGAGTGTCTACCTAGTTGAGTGTCTACCAAGGAAATTAGTGAGAAACTGCAGACTATACCATCCAACACCAAAGAATTAGTGCAATATCGCTACCATTGTTTTCATCATTCATCACGAAGAAGAAAAAGAGAAAGAGGAGAGAACAAAATAGAAAAAAGTCTAGCCTGTCTAGGAACAAGATGAATATGTAGAAAATTTTCCCTAATCGGTGGCCGGCACCTGCCGTCGCCACACCTTCACCGGCATATCTCCCAAAATCAAGTTCATCGTCTCCAGTCGCTTCAGCTCCCACCCGGGGTGCGGCAGCGCAAACTCATACCGATGCACCAGCGACGCCAGGATCTTCGTCTGCTCCAAGTACGAGATGTTCCGCCCGATACAGGACCGTGCCCCCGCCGAGAACGCCACAAAGTACGGCTGCAGCGCTTTGCCTTCTTCTCCCAACCACCGCTCCGGGATGTACTGGTCCGCCTTGGGGAAGGCCCGCTCGTCGCGGTGCGCAACATAGGCCGACATGCTGACCGTTGTCTTCCCCGGCACCCACTGGCCCAGGATCTCCATCCCCTCTTCCGGTGTCTCGCGCGGAAGCCCGTGCGACGTTGGCGGGAAGATCCGGAGCGATTCGTCCAGGCATGCCCGAAGATACGGCAAGTGCTTCACCTTGTCGTATGGCGCAACGATATCGTCCGCGTCCAGCACTGCGTCGATCTCTTCCCGGAGCTTAGCCAGGCACTCCGGATTCCGCAGCAGCTGGTACATCACGTTGGCGATCGCGATCGCCGTCGTTACGCTGCCTGCGTTCATCATGATGTTCACTTCCGACACCACATCGCCCCACTCCAGGTTGTTGGCCCGGCCGTTCTTATCCTCCATCAGCGCTTGGAAGAAGTCATCGAGCTTCTCCCCAGCCTCATACCGTCGCAGGCGCTCGATGCTGCGTCGCCACACAATGTTGTCCCAGTTGTCCGAGGATTTTTGCATCCGGCCGAAGAACGGGATCACGTTGACCAGCTTGTTCAGCACCGGGTACCATTCGTAGTTCCAGAGGATAAGCGACTGCTTCCGGGCCGTGGGATACAGTGCCTCCCGGAGATTCACCGTGTACGTTGACCCATCCTTCCGCTCAGCTATGCAGACATCGTTGCCCTGGTCCAAGAAGCCCAGCTTCTCTGACAGACCGATATCTGCGATAGCATCCAGCGTGAAGTAGTTGGTCCAGGCGCGGAAATCCACGGTCAGGTCTTTGGGGTCCGGCGCGACCTTGCCGGACGCCACAGCCGCAGACGGTGCGGCCGTGCACACCTTGTCAAAGTGGGCCACCACCTTCTCAACCTTGTCGCTGACTTTGTGCTCCCATGTTTCAAGGTTCTTAAGAGCGTAGGCGGATGACAGAACCTTACGCTTCCGCGCATGGTCCCCCTTGTCCACCACATCGGCTAGGTGGTAATGCGTGCCCGCCGTGACGACGTAGGATGGGTCCTTGATGCACTTGGTGTTATGGCCGTAAATGTCCTTGATCGCGCGCACATCACCATAGGAGAGCGTATTGGGTCCGGTACGGATTACCGGCTTCTCCTGGTGCAGCTCCTGCATTTCTCGCGACCGGAATCCGCGGGACGCCATGAGCATGAACGGGATGGCAGACATTCCCGAGATTGGTGTAAGATTAGGGTATTTCCGGAGACCTAGGACACTCGCTAGTCAGCCTCGAGGCTTTGTAGACAACCTGGTATATATACGAGTATAAACATACCTTTGGGGTCTCTGATATACTGCACAAACGGCCATACCAGGAAGTAGGAGATCCCCACGATCCCGATAAAGAACGCGTAAGGGGCGATTGTGAAAAGTGACCACATGGTTGCTCTTTGGGGGCGTCACGATAGAGCCGGACAAGAGAAACACAGTAGATCAAGTAATTGAATGTCAATGATGAACAAGGTTAAATATCAAAGGTTCCTGGTTGCTACCAGCAAGCTCTCTGGTCCGGAGAGCAGCTACTTATAACCCCAGGTAAACCGGGAGGAGAAGGGAATGGATGGATGGATGGATGGATAAACTAACCCATCCTCGTGAACCGCAGAAACCGACACCCCCAGCATTCCACCATGCCCACGACATCGTGAGTCCCTGGCTGGTGTAACAGCTGCCATGTCATTCCAGCATGATGCCGGATAAAACTGCCATTCAAGGTCATCCAGCCAGGGCGGAGAGAATTTCCCTTTTGTGCCCCGCCACCACCGATAGAGTAATAATGCTCGCGCGTTTGCCGGTCGAATTGCGATGGAATCAATTCGCGAGGATCAGCTGGACCCACCAGGCTTTGACAGGAGCCCCATGCCCCGGCTATTGTGCAAATAGCTCCCCGGTACTTATCGTCATCATAGCGGAGTTGACGGTATTTGAGGACATCCCCCGAGATGTGCAGATCAGCCAATGAAGAGACGCAGATATCCGGGTCCAGGCAAGTCTGGGGTAACCTGGGGATACGACTGTCATCTTGAACAGACCCATGGAACCGTGCCGAACCCTGAAGCAATACCCGGACATTCCATTTCCCCCCCCTCTTCGAGTCTTTAGTTCGCCATGGGAATGAGGGGGCAGGCATATACCCCCTCCTCGAGGGTGGATGATGGCCATGGGGGTCGCTTTTCGGCAATAGTATTTCCCTTTGCATATATGCCCGCTGTCATCGTAGATAATTCTCCCACTCAGTCTTTAGCCACGTCGGCCGGGCTTCTGAGGTCATTGCACGTGTGTAATCTAATTAACACTTCATCAATAACCTGTATCTTCTTAAGCATACTGTTTCATTGTTTAGATTTTGGTTACTTCCCATAGCCCTAATCCAGACCATCATGGATCCTGCAGACGACTATTTGCCGGCCATCGACGATCTGAAACCAGAGACTTTCCACGATGACAACGCTGGCGCCGCGGAGGGCTTGGACGATTCAATCGAGACGACGAATCCTGGCAAGGCTGTATGGCTGATTGCGTGCACGGTGTCCATGGGCGGGTTTCTCTTTGGTAGGCATGACCCAGGCCGTTAGCGTTTCATGGCCCATCATAGCCACTTCGCCCATAGACAGTCCCAGCTGACATGGTTCTTTCTCCTCACTCGTCCAGGGTACGACACGGGCGTAATATCCGCAGTCCTCGTCAGCCTTGGAACCGACCTCGGCCAAGCTCTGTCCTCTAATGACCAGGAACTCATCACCTCCATAACTTCAGGGGGTGCATTGATCGGCGCCGTTCTGGCTGGCATGACTTCAGACAAGTATGGACGGAAACTAGCAATCTATGTGGGCTGTGCCGTCTTCTTCGTGGGAACCGCCTTGCAAGCCACGGCGTTCTCACTGGCCCAGATGGTGGTTGGTCGACTAGTAGTTGGTTTTGGAGTGGGTGAAGCGGCAATGATCGTTCCCTTGTATATTGGAGAGATGGCGCCTGCTAGATTCCGTGGTCGACTGATCGTGTTCGATAATATTTGTGTGACCTTTGGCCAGCTCATTGCCTACGCCCTCGGGGCCGCGTTCACTGACGTACATCAAGGCTGGCGATACACAATTGCCATTGGTGCTGTTCCTGCTATTGCTCTGGCGGCTACAATGCCCTTGTGCCCAGAAACACCTCGCCAGCTGATTTCCCATGGCCGTGACGATGAAGCCAAGAGAGTAATCCGAAAGATCTTTCCTCAAGCCACGGAACAGCAAGTGGTCAACAAAATCAGGGTGGTTCGTCATTCTATCGAAGAGGTTGCTGCCTCCGTATCAGACAAGAGCCTATGGTGGCAGATAAAACAGATTTTCACTGTAGGCGCTAACCTGCGAGCCCTGGCCACAGCCTGCTCTATAATGGCTGGTAAAACCCCGTTTTCTTCTCGTGTTTTTATCATAGATACTGATATTACCCAGTATCACAACTAGGGGGATTCAACACGCTGATGTACTATTCCGCCACACTGTTCTCCCTAGTTGGCTTCAACCAGGCCACGGCCGTCTCCATCGTCGTTGGAGCGACGAATTTTGTGTTTGGGTTCCCAAACTTCGCCTTCATTGACCGCTTTGGAAGACGATCAATGCTTCTGATCACCGTGTTGGGGATGGTAGGTGCCGCATTTTCATCGACTCGCTCAGATCATAGCTTTGGTTAACATTGACGCAGTCCCTCTCCCTGGTTGTCGTTGCCATCGCCTTCCATTGGATTCCTGTCAATTCGGATCTGAGCGTCACGGGACCGCACGAGATGACCTGGGCAAGTATCCTTCTTCTCGTCGCACTGATTGTCTACATTGCATTTTATTCGGCTGGCGTCGCACCTATTTCCTGGGTGGGCACTGAATTTCTCCCCTTGGAAGTACGTGCACTTGGCACAATGCTGAATACCGTGACCTGCTGGGGTTGTAATATCATCATCTCGTCGACATTTCTGTCCATGATGAAGGCTATGACCCCCAGCGGAGTGTTTGCGTTCTATGCGGGTATTTGTTTTCTTGGGTGGCTCTTCGTCATCTTCTGCTATGCGGAGGTGCACAATATGCCTCTGGAGTCGGTGCGGGAAATTTACACCCATGGCTTCGGGGTGAAACACGCCAAGCGATTGCAGAGGGAGCTCCGAGAGGCGAGAGCGAACGAGCAAAGTGCCCCATAGATAGATTTCCGAAGCCTCCCGCAGTTGGTCTGTGTATCGTTTGATCTGTGCGCAAGACAGCCATCCTGGCGCGGACGCTGGATCCACACCGGCTTCAAGCTTCGGCTGTAGGAAGTAGTCCTGACAGCTCAGCGCTTGTATGTACGATGAATGTTCATTTCCCAGTTGTTATAGAGTAATGGAATGTGTTCGGTCATTTGCACACGCCAACGGGCCGGTGAATGAATTGTCCGTAGTGAATCGAAGCAGCTTGAAACGCTTTTCCTCATTGGGAGATTTCCTGCCCCAGTCAATGGCTTGGAGCTACTATCAACAGCGATCAATACCCACCATTGCCTTTTCTTGTTTTCGCTTGTCTCACTCTCTCTTTATCTGACTTCTTCACTCTTAGCTCCCCAGGCATACTGTGGAAATTTCCCAGCCATCCTCTCAGAGGCCGAATTGAATTTGCAAATAGGCAGTGGTCTTAGCGATGTGGCAACCGAAAACCTGAAAGGTACGTACGGCAGACTGGCGCATTTACGCGCGCCGCTAGCCATTATCTAACCAGCAAGTCAGTGCATATTAGTCTAAGCCAACATACACCAACAACAATGGCCCATTCACCGTTCGCTAGAGAGCTTCAAGTGGCCTGTCTCGCTGTCCAGCGAGCCAGTATAGTCACCAAGACTATGCTGGCCGAGGCCGACAAGGGATCTACCGACAAGGCAGACGCGTCTCCAGTGACCATAGCCGATTTTGCGTCACAAGCCATTCTGATTAGCGCAATCCGCCACAACTTTCCCAGCGACAAATTTGTCGGGGAGGAATCAGCATCAGCCTTGCGGAATGATCCCGCACTAGCCGACCGAGTGTGGCAGCTGGTATCCACAACTCAATTGCATGATACCGAGAGCGAAGAGATCGTCGCAGCCCCATCGTCGCTTGAAGAGATGCTAAGCATCATTGACTTGGGTGGCAGTGGGGAAGGAGCCCGTCATACGCGTACCTGGATCATGGATCCCATTGACGGGACGGCGTCGTTCATCCAGGGCCGTCAGTATGCTGTTTCCGTGGCGCTCATCGAGAACGGCGAGCAGAAGGTCGGCGTGGTCGGATATCCCAACCTGCACTTCCACACCACGGTAGTCCACGAAGACACGGTCGATCAGAATGGGTACGGGATTATGCTGTCGGCAGTCCGGGGCCATGGAGCGTACAAGCGTCCGATGAGCAAGGAGCGCCTGCAGCCCGCCGTGAAGGTGTACAACGTCCTGGCACGGACCGATACCGGCCAGCCCGATCTGGTATTTGCAGAGAGCATGGAGAGCCCCTACATCGATCAGCGGCTACACCAAGTTGTTCGCGAGAGACTGGGTGTCACCAAACCAATTACTGATCTCTGGTCAATGCAAGCCAAGTATGCGGCCCTCGTGGTGGGCGGGTGCAACGTGATGGTCCGTATCCCCCGAAGCCCCGAGTATCGTGCTTATGCGTGGGATCATGCTGGCGGCATGCTGGTGTTTGAAGAATCGGGCGGCATGATCACCGATCTGGATGGTCAGCCTTTCAACTATGGGCGAGGCCGGACGCTGGCAGATAACTTAGGTCTAGTTGCCGCATTCCCAGAGATTCACTCGAGGGTGCTGGAACTTGCGCGGGAAATCAGGGAAAGGCATAAAGAGGAGAGAATGAAAGATAACACGCAATAATGAGAGGGAAGATGAAGGAGAGAAAGAGAACGATGGAAACAGAGAAGAGGGAAGGAGGGAGGGAGGGAGAGAAGGATGATGCGTGGATTTGAGCCGCCGAGCCAGATCAGGCCATACATTGCTTCCCTTCTTTCTTTTCCCCTCATCTCTCACAGCCCCGACTTCCCTATATGCCTTTATTCGATTCGTACACCAAATCGTCTACGTAGATGTATAGCATAAATAGAATATCTTACGATTATACTGTCTTCAATCGTTCTTGAATAGCCCATGGAATTTTTAAATGCCCATACAGTCAGAACAGAAACACAAAAACCTAGGACCAACGGTCCTAAGATGCAGGAATGGAGAAAAGCCACAACAGTATAATAGGAAAAATGTTCTCATCAAGGAAATTCGTGACTTCATGGTCGTTAAATATAACCGGTCGGAAAGAATCGCACACGCACACACACACACACATACCATACCATAAGATGACCAAAAAGCACCGTAACGCTGACCATCCCTCGCTTGATCCGTAGAGAAAGTGAGAAAAGCGAAGCGCGCAGTCCCAACGCTGCTCCATGAACAACCCAGATAACACACCCCTTGCGAGTAGGCTACCCATCCGCTGGGAAACCCTCCAACGGGAAGCAACATAAGACATAAAAACGATCGAAAACCTGGTTGGTGGAGGAACCAAGCAATGCACCCATCCCAACCAGTGCCGGTGACCAGGCACTGTTCAATCAGTCCATCGAGAAACCATGCAACAAACGCAAAAGGCAAAGACACAAATAGGGCGCTGTTTGTCGAATGCAATTGTTGAAGCGCTCGGGTGGTGACGAATGGCCTTCCACCCACTCACTTCATATCCCATACCCTGCCGTGCTGAATGTGTAGTCTATTATAAGAGTTAAAAACAACAATCAGGAACGTGAAAAGCCCCACAATTCACTCCAAGAAATGGAAAATAATAACCCATAACAGAACTAGAATTTTGTCTTTCCTTGGGAGATTTTTTTTTTCTTCTTTTCTATTTCTTTTTGATGTTCCAGGTCTTCACCTGGTCAGGAAAGACGACTCTTGGAGTGGACGGTTACCGACGACGGGCCATAACACCGCCAGCCTTCATGGGCTGGAGCCCAAGGGGCACACCTCCAACGGGACCGCCGACCTCGCTCAGCGTCTTACGGCGCTTGCTATCATACTCCGTTCCTCGGCTGTCCGGTCGAGGAATGCGATCCACGTCATCGTCTTCCCGCATCCGCTTAGTGGAGCCTAAAGATCCATTCATGCCTGTCGAGTATCCAGGAGCAGAGTTTGAAGCCACAGAGTAATTGTCAGAGGTCGCGCCATTGCCCGATGTCCCTCTGGTGTCGCTCACGATGTTGTATAGGCTGCTAGCAGCGGCGGGGCGCGGAGGCGTGTTGTATCCGGAGCCCCAAGGGGGAGGAGGCCCACCACTCGTACGGGGTGTCATGCGTTCAGACCCGTTTTGTTGGGTAGGAGAACCCGTGATCTCCGGGGTAAGTTGGGAGTGGTCACCCGCCAGACTGCCCACCGAAGTGTTGGTGGTGTATGTGTAGGAGCCCCGGTTGGTGTTATATCCAGAATTGTCATGCTGCACATACTCCGACTCATGCTCCGGCACTTGCTCAGCTCCATTGCTTCCAACATGGCCATTACTGTGGGCATAGCGCTCCTGCTTCACCTCAGGTGGATCCGTCTCCGGCTGGCCGCCAGGTGTCCGGCTTGATGGGGGTCCCATCTCACTCTTGATGTAAGGGTGAGACGGGATCGTTTGTCCATAAGAAGCCATACCAGTCTGAGTCATAGGTTGCTGGGAAGCATAATGGGGATGAGAAGGCGGGGCAGCCGAGTAATATGGTTTCGACTCGTACCCGGATTGGCCTTGGAATGACTGCATTCCCTGCATGTTGCTGCCCGGGGGTGTGGTGGCAGGTGTCGTCGGCATTGACCGGGCGTTGCTCAGAGCCGTATCAATGGAGAGCGGCTGTGAGTTCGGCACGCCCGAGTTCATCCCTTGGTTGTTCCAGTCATAGGAGTTGCTGGGATTGGTGATGGGCATGAGGCTCGAGGCACTAGCAGGAGGCGTGGGAAATGTGTGTGCTCGATCGAGTGCCGGCCGAGCACCGGCCTGAGAAGCCATGGTGTGGGGTTGCGGCATGTGCGAAGGAACTGTGCCCTGCAGTGAGTGATGATGGTGCAAAGTCGAGGGCTGAGGCCCCTGAGATGCTCGCGCAGCCTGAGGGCCCTCCAATCGCCGCTGTTGCGATTCTTGCACCACCATGTTCGTCCGACTCTGATTCGTCGGGTGATACAAGAGGCCACCGATGTTGTGAACGAATAGGGGATACAGGAGATCTGTGATTTTCTCCTTGTTGGCGAATTCGAGGGCACGCTCGAAGGGGATCCTAAAAGCAAGGTTCAGTCAGTCCTGATGCAGGGAATCGAGCAATTCAGAGATCGTACCAGACGCCCTTCAGATGCATGGGCCCAATCTTGACGACGTGTCGGACCTTCTCACTCTTCAGAATACCATCACGGCGACCCCTCGTCATTCCTGCGACGTTCAGGAGCTTTGTGCCGTTGATCATATGATTATCTGTGAATACACATTAGCATAAAGTCAAAAAGGAGCAGCTGAAGTCAAGCTTACCTTCTCTTCTTGCCACGCAGACGCCCTTGGCTTCCACCTGGTAGCAGAGGCTGCCTTCGTCTTCCCACAAGGTGGCAGTAACGCGCGGTTTCGCTCCTGGTGGGGCTACCTGGCCAGTGGGATCATAGACATACCCTTGCAAGGGGGTCCCGGTCGTGTTTCCATAACCCGCTGTCGGGACAGCACCATGTGTTGTCACAGCTACAGGTATGCAGTTAGCTTGAAAGTTCAGCTGACCATGACCATTTAGAGTAGCACGTACCTGGTAAAGGCAACAATTGGGTTGGGACACCACTGCTCATGGAGGTGGTCGGGGGTTGCGGACCTCCCTGGGAGGAGGTCACTCCACCAGGGTAAGCATACTGAGAGTACGAGCTTGCCGGGCCATAGGTGGTTGATGCTGGCTGCAGAACGGGTGGCTGCTGGTACTGGTAATGCGCTAACCCTCCCGCAGTTGCGGCATGAGGCGCATACGGCTGAGCGGACGACAGGTGCGATGAGTGGACATCGATGTAGGATTGTGTTTGGTTCATGCTGCCAAGTGAAGTCTGATTTTGATAGAATCCGTCACTAACGGGGTTTTGTTGGAGCGAGTACTCCTGAGTCGAGGAATCCAATGAAAGCCGGCCCTGACCACCTGCCGCGAGGTCTGCAGACGTAGGCGGCGGGCTTCTAGCTTCACTAACTACAGGCGCAGCTCCCGATAAACTTGTTCGAGTGCTCGTGTTGTTGGAACCAAGGGCCGACGCGTCTTCGTAGCTAGCCCGATAGGACTGGCCCGAGATGGCCTGCGTGGCCGTTGGTAGACTGAGAGCTGGGAGTTTGTCGCCAGACAATAGGGGTCGCTCCGCAGCGTGGTGGTTATACCAAGGAATATCAACAGGACCTCTGGTGTGGACCTGCGAAATCGACGGCAGCTCCAGCTTTTCGGTTGGCGGGGGTAACGGTCTTGAAAAGTGAGGCGAAACGGGAGCGGTCGGACGTCGGACTCAACGATGTGTCCGGCGTACCGTGAGGTGAAAGCTGTTGGTTCTTGTTTTTTGGTCTTTTATCAACGGGTAATTGTCAGTTCGCAAAGGCACGATCTGACTGTAGCATGCAAATAACAAAGCGAACTTCTTTTTAGTGGGTGTTTTCTTTTTCCTGTGATGGGATTTGACTTGTCGTTAATGTATCGCGACCAATAGACTGGGTCAGATACAAGAGGATCAAATTGGCGGGTGAGCCGAACAAATGAGAAGCTTCTAACAGGCAATGCAGAACATGCAATGATGTGCAATCGTGGCAAGCTCGTGGAAGTCGTAACCGTAACACGCTTGAAGATGGCCGGCGCAACTGGACGAAAAATCGCTATGCAGTGAGTACTGACAGAAATCTAAATCCAGATACTTTCAAGAATCTTGGGTCGTCACAGGCGAAACCATGAAAGCAGGACAACAAGCGCTTGCGGATGGTCAACAGAAATCGCTCAGCCAAATTAGAAGCACAGAATCATGGGTCTCGTTTCAAGTCGTAAGAACAGAGCGGGAGAAGGCGACGTGACAGTCCAGCATCAAACGTCAAAAGGCCTTGGGTGACTTGCAACCAAAAGCGGTAGCACAGGATTGAGACGCGTCAAGCGGGCGAATGGCGGTGATTCTGCGACGAGTTGAGGGAAGAGGGACGTTAAGGCGTCGTAACAGGTCGTAGCAGGTCGTCGATGAACGGGAGGCGATACAGGCACTGACAGTTCTAGGAACGGGTCAATAACCTCATGCGAGCGAATTGGCAGAGACAGAGAAACAGTAGTAACAGGCAAGATAATGAGTCATGGAAAGAAGAAAAGAGTAAAGGGGGGAAACAGCAGGCGTAAGTAAGAAAGTCGTTCAGTTCGTCCACATAGCCACGTAGAGGGGGGAAACAGGAAAGAAGCAAGACAAGAGACGAAGTCGTGATTGATGGAGGGGGGAATGGTGGAGGGAAGCAGAGGCGGAGGTGTATGTATAAGAAGGCGTCAAACGGAAGGGATGGTACAGCAACGGAGGAGAGGCCAAGGGAGACCGGTGGGGACCAGGAAAAAATAGTAATCCGGACCAAGGAAGTCGGTCGATGGAAATTACTGGGGTTAGGGTGGAAATTGGGAAGAGGGAAATCCAAAAGGGCAGGTTAATTTTGGGTAAGGAAAAGAGGTGAGCGAAAAGGTAAAAAAAGGAAAAAGGCAAAAATGGATAATGGAAATAAGAAAAAAGAGGAAAAAAAGAAAAGGGAAAAGAAATTTAGGGAAAAAAGGAAAAAAAGAGAAAAATAAAAACCAAAGAGGAAAGAAAAGAAAAAGAGGGCAACAGATGGGATGGGCAAATGTCAGACACTCTCGACGTGGGCGATCATGACCGAGCAGAAGGACCAAGGACCAGGGCGGTGGAGGGCAGACGGGAATGATTGCAGCGCCGCCGGCGCAGCAGCAGATCATGGGCGAAAGGTGGAGGCTGGGGCAGAAACAGCAAACGCAGGCGCCCCCGGGCTAAGCCTGAGGTTCTCTGCAGCCGCCGGGGTTTCTGGACCGCGACCGATCCGCCTTTGGAAACCCGTTTAACTCGGTGGGCGGGGAGAGGGGGAAAGGGGAGGGAAAGAGAAAAAAAAAAAATAAAAGAAATAAAATATGAATAAAAATAAGACCAAATCAAAAAAAAAAAAAAAAAAAGGGGAGATTGTACCAACGCAATGATTCAACGTGGTGTGTGGGTGTGGTGAGGTTCTGTTGTTCTATCTGCTGTCCTCCCTAGGAGGATTGATAGGTGTGTGGTCGGAGCTGAAGGGGCGGGGAGGGGAAACAATTAGAGACAGCTTTTCACCCATGGATGGCCAACGAGTGGATGAGGGAAATGGGATGGGCCGAAGAGGGGAGAAAGAGAGGGGAAGGGGGGGGGAAGAAGAACAGGTAGTAGGTTGGGTTCAGTTCAGGAGGGGAAAGTATGGTCAGACCGTGCTTGAACTCGGTACGGTAGACCCAGTGGGAGTGGGATAGTGGTAGAGAGACCAGTAGATAGTACTATGGAAGTAGTACTACTGACTAGTAGTATCTAGTACGTAGTACTGTGAAGGAAGGGAGGGGAGAGGGGGGCCAGCCGCTCAGCTTCCGCGTTTTAGTGGGAGGCTGGTGGGTTTCGGTTGGGTTTGGGTTGGCGCTGGACCGACCAGCAGAAGAGAATCAATCAAGCCCAGCCTGAGGATCTCCGGCTGACGGGTGCAACCGAAGCCCGCGAAAAGACGGCCGAAACACCAGCCAAAACGATGGAAATCGGGTGTCAAAGTGGAAAGCAACCAAGGAAGGGAGGGGCGGTGGGTGTGCTGGGCAGAGAAGGATATTCTAGAAAGGGAGGAAGGTATGCTTTCTTCTCAGACTTCGAACCACGACACGTCTAAATCTGCTCTGTCGCAGGTGGAGCATAGACACAGTCCAGCGTATCTGCAGTAGTCCGGTGTCCTCATCGATCCAAGGGAGCGGCAACGGCCATTGGGGGTTGGTCCTCGGGCGGCTGGGCGCGTACCGCAGCAAGGACAGCAGCAGCAGCAGCAACAACAGAACTCTCACACAGCAGGAAGTGGTCGAGATCAAGGCAAGACAAGACATAAGACAAGACAAGAAACAAATCGCCCCGCGACTTTCGCCTCACGGGGAAAGACCGCGTGCGCGCGTGTCAAGATGGAAGGGAAGAATAGCGCAACGAGAGAGAGAATAGGAAAATACACTCACATACCACCAGCACGTGTGTTTGGATCGTTTCTCGATCACCAGTTTTCTTTTGAGACCTGCGGCGCGGGAATGTAAGAGAAGCTGCAAGGCAATTGTCTGCCGTAGAATGTCTCTGGTGCTTATAGCTTGTTCGCGCTCGTTGGCTGTCCTTTTTGCGTTTGGCCCTTTTTGCTCTATTATATGTATTAATCTAGGCGTCAGCCCCGGCCGGGTCCGTTTGGTCGCGGGTCCCGTTTGGTGTCGGTTCTGAAGAACGAGGCAAAAGGGAACTTGGAGAGGGACCGAGCAGTGGATCACTGGGACCGTCTGTCACTATAACTATGTACTAAGTAGTCGTCCTGGGTCCGTCTCTTTTCTCTTTAATAAAACGGAGAAAGGGAAAAGAAAATTTGGGAAAGAAGGGAAAAATAAATAAAAGAAAAGAAAAGGGAATAAAAAAAGAATAAAAATCAAAAAATCAAAAAATCAAAATAGAAAGAGATGTCAGCAAAATCCCCCAACAGTTAAGAGGGGGAGGGATTAACGAAGAAACTGAAAAAGGAATAAATCAAGAAAAGAAAATCATCAGAGTAAAATAGAAAGAAAAAATGCAAGATTAAAGTGGTAAAATAAGGAAAAGAAAAAGAAATGAAAATAAAAAATCAAAAAGAGGCACGATGAAATTAGAATAAGAAAAAGGGAAAAATAAGCAGAAAGGGCAATAGTCAGGTGTGGATCCCGCAACTAAAAAAGAGCAACAGAAGAAGAAGGGAAGTGGGATTTTCTGGGAGACAACGACCGTGCGTCTTGCGGAAGAGCGGAGAGACTACACCGTGGGATCTTGGTGCTGGTGCTCCTGCTGCTGCTGCTGCTGCTGCTGCTGCTTCCTGCTAGGCTGCTGCCGGTGCTGGTACTGGTGCTCCCACTCTCTGGCTGTTCCTTCTGGCAGGGTCCAGTCCACAAGTGCTGTATCAAGCTCAGACAGTGAGGATTCCGCGAATCCGCCACGAAGCAAGGACCATCAGCCGGATAAGCTAAACAAGACGCCGGACAGGAACCACCGTTTGGGCTAGGACGGCGATGATCCAACCGACGCGGTGTCTGCACACTGGCCTCAGATTGGCTCCAGGGGAACACGATGGTGGGAATGACGGAGAGAGAGGGGAGAGAGGGGGTGTGAAAAACAGAGTAGCGGCAAAATTGATAGGTGAGGTGGTATTGGCAACAAGACAGACACGATACGTAGGAAAAATAACCAGACATGCGCAGGAGATGTCAGACTTGAGGGGGGAGAATAAAAAGAAAATCAATGATCACGTACCCGTGGGAATAACAATAGCTAATGACTATGTCGGTGATGTGAACAATGAGATCGATGGCTTAAGTGGAAGAAACAAAGAGACACCCGAGTTCTGGATGGACAGAAGAGTGATGGCACAGAAGAAGCAGAAGACGTCCTGTTCTGCAGGGTCGAGCAACCATTAAGAAACAATTCAACGCGGGCAAAGCCAGAGTAGATCAAAACAGAAGCGCCTACTACTGACCGACTCGGGAGACCGATCTGATTAGGGACTCCCCATCTGAAATAAGACGGGCTCATTCAATGTCTACTCGCTACTAATTCGCTCCTGATTACCACTGCAGAAAGAATGATTAAATTTTAATTCAAATAAAATATTGATCATGCTAATCAAATTCTCACAAGGGTGGAGGAAGCCCCAAAAGACTCGGAGAAGGGGGTCATTACACCACTACAGTAGAGACGAAGGTATAGAAAAGGGAAATTGAGAAAAGACGAAAATGGGTATTTTGGGAGGGAAATAAAAAAAGAAAAGAGAGAAAGGAAAAGTAAAAAAATGGTCGCTAAAATAAAATGAAATAATAAAAAGGGAAAAGAGTTGGTGAGTCCTTCACTTCCAATTGACTGCGATAGTCGGGAGCCACTGTGAACTGTTGGGACCGATCGCGTTGCTGTAAGTCATTCGATCGTCCTGCGCTGCCGGGATGATGCTGGATCGATGGGAAGACGATCGAAAGCAACACAAACTAAGGGAGAGGGAAAAAGAGGGAAATGGAAAAGAGGGTAATTTGGAAAAAAAAAAAAATAAATAAATAAATAAAATAAAATAAAATAGAAAATATAAAAAATAAAATATAATATAATAAAAAAATAAGAGAGCGTAATAAAAGAAGAAAATTAAAACAGTAAAAAAATTGATGGAATTATTCTCCCATGAAATTTTTTTGGCGCCGTTCCTCGGAGCTGATTTGGTCGGTCTGAAATTTAGTCAATTAGCCCAGCTTCGGTGCAGTCTGGCTTAGTTTTTTTGTTCTTCTTTTATTTTCCAATTTCTTTCATTTATTCTGTTCAAAGTCTATCGCGAGTTCGAAACGTGATCGGAGGATCAACCATCCTACGACGTGTGAGAATGATGTCTCAAAAAATGCCAGCAGCCTAGGCAGCCAAAGCAGCAGCGCTGCAGTAGTGCTTAGATCGGGCTGTGAAGAACCACGGAAGCAAAGCAACCACCAGATGACGGAATGACAGGCGTGTTCCAGTTCAGTTCCAGGTTCGAACAGCTGTCTCCACGATTGAGCGCGGGTCCCACACCGCGTCGTCCCATGGAATGGCTCAAAGCCGTATCTCTGTCACGGGGGCGGCGAACCAATGGTCAAGCATCCATGGATCCAGAAATTGCCTAATGTGGACGTACCGTTGGTAGGACTGACAGTAAGTACTAGACACCAGAACAACTGTTAATAAGTGAATGGCAGTGGACAGGCGTTCCTGTACTATTATCTAAGGTAGGTAGTGCGTGTGTATGTGTGCAAGTACTAGATACGTAGTATGTAGTCCGATGGTGCGGGCTGAACGATAACCATGCTTGCCGACCGGCCAGCCTACATGCTGTAAGGTATTCTTATTTCTGGTGTTTAATTCCTTAACCCGCACGAGTCAGTCTGGCGCTGCCTAAGTAGAGTGCTGACGGCAAGTCAAATCAGTGACGAGCTCAATGCATGAAAGCTACCTGCTCCGTAGATAGTCCATACGCAAATGTGGATTCTGATCCGCCACCAGTAGAAGGGCGCCAGAATGGCCCAGAGCAACCAGGGAACGAATCACAAGAAGAAGGATTACTGGCTAGTAAGACCAAAGGCCTGAAATGGTGGTCTTGGGGACCACAAAGATGCACATACAGTAGTCATACTTAGAGTGTCTAGGCAGGTCATACAAAGCCCGCCATCGCAGCAACAATGGAACTGATGCAAGATGTGAACGGTGTGTGGATCATAGGTGAAAGTAAGTGTATGTATAGCAGCGGGAAGCGTTCAACACAGACCAACGAACTATCTGAAAGCGAAAAACCTTGAGATCCAACAACTATCAACTATCAACTATCACAATATGTCCTTCTAGCCTCGAAACGAGAGAACCGCCGAAAAAAGGGCCGCCTTCAAAATGGCGGTGACATGGCAAGGAGGGGGGGATCAAAAAAAAATATGAGTATATGAGAGAGAGAGAGAGAGAGAGAGAAAAAATAATGATGAGAGATGAGAGAGAGCGCGCGCGATCGAGCAAGCGTCGGAAGTGAGGGAAATGCGTGAGTGGTTGAGGAGGTGCACACCAAGAGATTTTCTTTACAAGGGATGCAATATTACCCAACCCCGAACAATCCCTCTTGACTATTTACTAGTAGTATTTTGAGGTGGTTAATCTCCCATCCTATCTATCTGCTTTTCCGCTCACTTTGTTACCCTTTCATTAAATATCATTATTATTTTTATTGACGAGGTTTATTTTACTATTTCGTTTTTATCCCGAGGAATGCCGTAAGAGTATTACCTAACCTAGACAACACTGTCGCAATGAAATAATATTGAGATTTTCGGTCGCGATCCACCGAACTAGCCATTCTCCTTCATCGCTGTCAAGCCTGGACGAGCCCGTCGATACGAGATCTTTGCTAGGGGCAGACTAGCAGACGCCAGCCAGGAATAGCCTCGCGGCCAAGTGGACCCTCCCCTCGGGGGGACAAGAGCTCTATTGGCCCGGGGGCTTGGCCTTTGGGGCTGGTGGTGTGTGCGATAAATAATTTAAGGCTTTCGGGACGATCTGGAGGGCGTTAGGGTGCGGGCCCCGCCCAGCGTCACCTTCCCTTCGTTTCTGACTAAAAGTGGTTCAATTCGACTGGGAGGAGGGCTGACAAGTCACCACAATCAGATGAGTCTGGTGTGACTGGTCATAGCTCCGAAGATAAGTCGGCCCAGCTGGTAGGGTGGAAAAATTAGAAATTTACTGTAGATGAAGTAATTTCGCCGGGATTTGTTGGGAGATTGTGAGGCGGCAACAGATTGAGAGAAGGAAAAGGCGATTGACCATTCAATCGTCAAGGGATCAATCAGTAAATCATCTAATAAATCGATCTGAAAGTAAAAGAGAGGGGTTGAGGTCCTCCTCCCATAGTGCTGCTACTAAGTACGTACTCCTACTAGGGGACTAAGGGACTACTTTCGTACTAATCCCTAATCTCATAACATAATCCCCATGAACCTGGCATAATTTCACACTTGTGCCCGTCAAGCCCAAGCCCAAAAGTTAATCGCGACAAAATGCCTCCAAACGGGTAAAGGTCATGCAAGCAAGCGCAGCCCACTTCTTGGTTGCACAGAGCAGAAGAAGAAGAAGAAGCGACCAGGATGAGGCAGAAGGACAGGGATTCCTGCAGATGGCCGTTCAAACTACTGGCTGAGAGACAACCACGCAGGCAGGGTGGCGTACGAGCATCCAGTCGATCAAGTCCGCTCGTCTTCTCTTACACACACACACACACACACACACACACACACACAGGCAGACAGACAGACAGATACACACAGACATCCACACCCACACCCACTCACGCTCACACACATACATCCACACCCCCGTCACTTGTCGTCTTTTTCGGTCGGTAGGGGGAAGCTCAAGAGCAAAGACACCCTAGTTTGGTGACTAACTAGCTTCGGTCTAAAATTCTGTCAGTTGTCTTCAGATTCCCGACCGGTTACGTCCAGAATACTCTAATCCCGGTCCTGCCTACCTGCTTGCATACAGACAGACAGCTTTTCCAGTAGGTACGGACGGACCTACATGGATACCTGGTACGGAGCAGCCCGCAGCTCCATCGCCAGATCATGCGCTTTTACTGTTTTCGGCTGAGTCTGGCCGCGCTCTTCCTGTGTATCGCCCTACTTACTGTAGCTTCTTGGAAGGACTCATACATACTGTACAGTTAGTAGGTAGTAAGTACTGTCAGTCTATCACCAATGGAACTAACTCCTCTCTCCCCCCTCCCTCCTTCCCTTCTTTCCCCCAACCATTATTTTCCAATAAAGGGGGAGAGCAAGGAAGATTTTGGAAGAGGGAATATAAGAAAAAGAAAAAATGAAAAAGAAACCAGCATCTTCCTCTTCTACCGCTCTTCTAGGAGTTGTCCCAGTCGGAATGAAAATCCAACCTCCCTTTCTTGCTTTTTGCCTCCATTTTTTTTCTCAATCAATAGCAGGTGGCGGAAAGACTCTTCGTCTCACCCGATGAGGCGGCTCGTTGGATACATCAGACCAGCAGAGTCGGTCAAGCGCCCAACCCCGGGTAATCGACCACGACCCTGGCCAGTCTGCCCCGACCTCATTCCTCCTAAACTAATTCTCCGCTGAGGATGAATGGGTGTTCCCCGCCGATGCATGGGACTGGGGTTGTCATTGGTGGAATGCTGGCGTTTCACGAGCCAACTTTAGCCTGGGCTACGACTAGTATAGTCGTGCTGCCAGGTATTGGGCTCGTCGTCAATGTGAGGGATCTGGAGTTAATTTCCAGATTCGTCCGGGTTTAGACTATCATACACAGGCCTGGTGGCTCATTGGAACCTAATCGAGCTACGTCAGGATGGATGAATAGACAGGAAAGCGCCCATGATAACTGGCAACAGTCCATACACACCATTTACCCGTCTCTCCAGCAGATAGGTGAGAAGAGTAGGTAGGTATGAACTAATCTATCTATCTATCTGTCTCAGATCGGCGAAACCTTCGTCCTGAGGGAGGTTGGTGCAGAGCTTCTATGGAGTCACGATGGAGTATCCTGATCCATCATCACCCAGGGAAGTGGGCTCTTCCCGCACGATGATTATGGGTACCCTGATGTACATCATCTATCTAGCTCCAAGAATGGAGCCGGTGAGGCATTGACCAAGTTCCTTGACTCCAGCGTTACAGTAATTTTTCTTGATTATCGCTCGACTCTCGCGGTTGACTGACTGACCCCTGGTCGTTTCAAGCCGGGATCGCAAACGATCCGGTGTAATTGGATTCACGGTCATGAAGTGCATAGGATCTTTTTTTTGGGCGCAAGGGCATGAACTCAACAGCCAAAAAGGACAGCCCTCCAGGCCTCACCGCTGGTTCATCGTTTCTTTTCCGGCGAGTAGAGGGAGCAAGAGGGAGGGGGAAGGGCGACTGTCATTTGACTGACAAGCCCTATCATTCCAGCTGTTCATGCTCGGCTGACGGAGGAGGGGGGCGCAGACGATAGGCCCGGGAACCTTCTTCCTGCGGGCCTGCAGCAACTCTCCCTCGCGACCCCTTGCGTGAGGTGGAGGAGACTAGCGATCTTGGTCCACGACACTCTTCTCTGTCCCACTTTTGGGAGGCCCAAACTCCCCTTCACTCACACTCACACTCACACCCGCCCCCCACTGATTTAGATTGGACTGGACTGGACTGAACTAGACTAGACTATGGATCACTCTTTCAGTATCAGAGGTACGGGAGGAGGGAAAAAAAAAGGTGAGAAAGTAGAAGCTTCCCATTGTTGGAGACAAGGCCTTGTCTGCCTTCTTTCTTTTTCTGTCGCTCATCACCCCCCGGCCCGAGGAGAGTATTACGAGTACTACAACTTTACTTTACACCAAGCCTACTTACTATCTCCTAGTAAGGTGTTACGGTGAGAAACTACGAGGAGGTGGGAAATATTTTTTTTTTGTTGACAGGTTGGGGTGTCCCGGATCGAGTAGGACGGCCGATGAGGGGATTCTGGGTTTCATTTTGTTGGACAAGTCGCTTTTTATTTCCGACCGTTAAGCGCGTCTAGTTCAGGACTACTCCTCCTGTGTAGCCATCCGTTGATGGTTGTCCATTCATCATCCATGGTATGGACATTGGAGATGGATGTTTTGGCTAGCTTGGATCCAGGATTGAACAGCGTATCCAGAAACATCCAATGATGAGCTAGCTACCTGGTAGTGTGTGTGTGTGTGTGTGTGTGTGTGTGTGCCATGGATGTCAGGCATGACAGGGTGCAGCAAGCAAGCAACCTTGAAACCTGGGGAGCTTGCTTCTTTCCCTCCCGGTCTTTGCCTCTTAGCTCTTACGCCATACAAGATTGATGAGAATTTGGAAGGTCTGACTGACTGACTGACTGACTGACCGACTGCTGCTACCAAGCAGCGCCCCCCGCCTGTCATGTCCCTGCCACATGTCCAACCGACCGACAGAGTTGAGAAGCACGACTACTGTAAGTTGAATATGCAAGTGTATTGGCTGTTGAAGGTAAGACCGGATGCACATCTATCTGGCATTCAACACTCTCACAAGCACCATGCACCAGGCGGTCTGTGTTGAGCGCCATCAAAAAAATCAAACCAGACTAGTCATCTGGTGGGTGTGTCAGTGCGATAGTTATCCACACCTGGTTGTCATTTCCGTGAGTGAGTAACTACACAAAGTGAAATTGAAAGAAGTACATCAGCGTCACTACGGACAAGACGAGCAACACTGTCCCTCCGAGCTTGTGCCGGGAGGTCAATGATCGACCAGGTTGAATGACCGTCGGAGTTAGTCACAGTGTGTTACCAGCCGGGGATCGCTCAGGGCCGTGCAGTCTAAGATGAGGATCTACCCAGTCTTTTACTCTTTTATGTTTACCTGGTAATTTTTGAAATCCTTTTCTTCTTAACAAGCTCACTTTGCTTTGCTTTTCTTCCCTCTTTTTCTGTCCATTCCTTTAATTTTTATTTGCTGATCTCTTTTTTTTTTTTTTTTTTTTTTTTTTTTTTTTTTTTTTTTTTTTTTTTTTTTTTTTTTTTTTTGTTTTTTTTTAGTTTTGGTTTTTTCTGTATATCCTCTCTTTCTGACCGGAAGATAGGAAGCTAAGACCGGCCCATCCACCCCATGTGCACATCATTACGGGGCCTAGAGAGAGATTGTGTGTGTGTGATCCTTCAAAACCAGACACAAGGCCATACTGCTGGATCTATCTAGTCATTCTTGGAAGTCCGCTACCGACGGCCCGACACCCGCAGCCGTCGTACATACAGCAGATCTTGCGGGGCTGTAGCTCATCCTGACGGAGTATACAGCAGGGTAGACGGCAAAGATGGTTGGCCCCGACGGAGTTATTCACCTTGAGTTGAATATGGTCAGGGTCATGGATCCAATCGGGAGGTCGTTCAAACTTGCACCGCAGCTATCGCCGACCAGCGCCATCCTGCTACAACGCAGCCCTGGGCATCCTGGGCAAACCTTTTGCTTGGAGCAGGAACCCAGTGGCGCTAGCCCTGGCGCTGCAGAGCATGCAGAGTCCTACGCCCATAGGTACTTCCGTGCCATAGCATCCTGGCTAGTGTTGTTTCTCCTCTCCAATTTCGCGGACAGTCAGACTGGACTAGACTAAACTTGAGAGACATTACTACACTAACTAGACTACTACTGCTGCTGCTGCTAATCCACTCTACAAAGTACTCAAACCAGCACGCTATGTTTTTTCTCTTTCCCTGGGCCGGAAATCCTCAAATGGCCCGAGGATGCCAATTGACAAATGACAAGTCGTGGAATCTCCACCTCACAGGAGTTGGTCTAGAGTTGGCGCCGGAGTGAACCGCGGAGAGAGCAGAGCTCAGGATTTCAACGAGTTGAAGGGCCCGTCCGGGTCACGCTAGACTCAACAGCGTAAATGCACGGAGATCAACTCGATCCGTCTTGTCTTTCGCTTCCCCTCTTTTTTTTTTTTTTTTTGCCTCTCTCTCTCTCTCTATCATCCTCTGTCTTTCCTTTAATTAATCTATCGACAATTCGACACATCCCCGTCATTATGTGGTACCATTATTTTTCCTACCAATTTTAATCATGTGTATGTTTCGTCGGAGCAGTGTGAGCCTCGGACGAGACTTGTCCATGAACCACCCCCTCCACTCTACTTGATGGATTGATTGATTGATTGATTGATCATGGGAGAGACAATTAAATCCAAAGCAGGATAGGAATTACTCCGGTCCTGACTGTGGGGCCCGCCTTCTCTTGTACCGCCAATGCGTGGATAACCTCCTCTCGGGTCGCTTATGACTGAGATCGCTATCGGTCCGGTGCTCGACGGACGGCCTTGGACTTTCCTACTAACCAACCGTCTCTCTCTGTTCCCCTCTCTTTCCCCCCCCCCCCCCCTCCCCCCCCCCCCCCCAATGTCTCATTTCCACTCTCCAGTGCTATGAGACCCCGTCTAGACTACTAGCCACTACTCACCTGTCAGGTTTCCGGCGGTACCTGCAGCTGCCATGCACGCCCCAAGGAAGGACCGCTTCCCAAGTCACTGCGCCGGCGAACTGCTTCATTCTTCAGCAGTCGATAACCTGCAGCCGCCAGGATGGTAGTACCGAGGCAGCGTGCACTGGGCATGGCGCAGATGTTAGTTAGGTAGCCGGTCTGTCGCCTTACTACTTGCACCTTAGCAGGGCGCTAGTTTGCTCCGATGGTGGTCAACAGACACTAAGGCAGACTCCTCCACTCCCTTCAGTTTTTTTTCTTCTCTGCCTCAGCACGCCGTACTATCTAAAAACACTAACCATGGCGCCCCCCTGATGACCCCTGCTCTTCCTTAGGATCTAGTTGTCTAGCTGCTCACGCGGATGCTGAATCTCCGGATAATGGACGAGGATTACATTGCGCCCCCCGTCCACCCCCCCTGCTGTGCAACGTTGGCCACGGGAATAACCGGTCGAGGACAATTTCTAGGCTAGTGAGTAGCTTGACGCCCCCCGAACAAAGGGAGATAAATCTGCGGGAAGGGGGTATTTGCCATTCTAGAAGACAATTACACATTTGGCAAAAAGGCAAATAATTCCGTGCTGATCGATTTCGACTTCTCCGGCCGGAATGTGATATGGCCCCCAACTCCCGGGTCTTGTGCAACCGTCAGCACGAGCGATCTCAACGCATCAATCTATCCATGCCTCTCTGGTCGATGATGACCGGTCTCCCAACTAGGGAAAGGGAATTCGCGCGTCGATTGGCTGTGTTCCCCTCAACTGTTCAGAGACGACCCTAAAAAACCACACTAAATCAGCTTCAAACCACCCCCGGTCGTCTCTTCAGCACGCCAACCATAGCCGAATTCAGCCCGAGCCCGTCGCTTTCCTCCGGACAGACTCGGACGGAGTCGATTGGACGGGCGCGTGCGGAGGGGAAATTCGACGTGAAATCACTGTCTCCAGCACGGCGGCCACGACCGCTAGTTGGTTTCCCCATCCCATCCTTCTCTCCTTTTCCAGAGCGTTATTGGTGCCGTAAGAAAGGGCCAGGAATGAGTTTAGAGGCATCTCATCTCACGGTAGCGAGAGGGGACGGACAGTGGGCAGAGGCCAACGTGAGTGGTCCGGACTGCTGCACGCAGTAATTAACCTTACATTGCATGTTCCGTTGTTACCCGTGCACGATCGACTGCGCAGGTGGATAGCCAGTGCACTAAGCTTTGAACGATCCTACTCACTCCCCCTCTGGACATCCACGGGGGTAGATTACTTTCATCTATTCCTCCTCTTTTTTCACGATGACCAATTTGAAAAGGGCTGCTGCCTAGAAAGGGACTTTGGCGGTCAAGATAACGCCGACGGATTGCTGCAACCTTAAAGATCTGGATGGCGTTTCAGTGGGATAATGCGACCGGCCAGTGAAGAATCGGATTGTTGGTGGCTGATGTCACGATTCAGAAGTTTCCATTTCTAAAGAAGGAAAACTGACCGGAAAGAGAAGAGAGTACCATCGTAGTATAGCAATAGTGGGGTTTCCTTTTCTTTTTACTTTTCTTTTTCCTTCTTTTTATGAATTATTGTTCAACTTTCCTGATACGGGACATTCAGTGAACAGTTCCATAAGGAGATGACCTACCAGATCGGGGAACCCGGGCTTTGCAGGACGATGAGATGGATGAATGGATGGATGGATGGACTACAGTAAAACCGGCAACACAAGGAAATTGGAGGGAAGGAAGGAAGACCAAACGGGCCACGATGATCAGCGCCAAGCGACACGGACCCTCGTCGCCCGATTGTCTGAGGCGAGATTCTCGACTTGAGGGGTTATGCTGGTCATGATTGGGTAGTGAAGCTGGTTAGTGGGTGAGTAGTTGGTGAGGAGGTGGGAAGACGTGGGAGGGGAGGGGAGGAGGGGGGGGCGCACCGACTGGCGGTGGAGGCGACCACGTATCTTTGCACATCCAGATTAATCTGGCAAAAAGTGAGTTGGCAAAAAAAGAATAATGAACGTGATGATGGCAGAAACGGGAATTGAACTCGCACTCTCCCACACACGGCAGACCAGGCAGAGAGGCAGACAGACAGACAGACAGACCGCTAACTACTAACTAGTAATGAAAGTACCACTACTTAGACTATCCTTGCGTTGGAATGGCGTTGTTTGGTTTCAGCTGCAACAACCCGTGATGCATACATACAAAGTTACATATATTATCATTTGCCAGTTATATCTGCCTATGGGTACTAGTGATAGGATACATAAAGTAGGAATAGATATACAGATGATATAACGTATGTACATAAAGGATGAGGAGTCTGTCGATCGCTGCACGAGTGAGAAATAGATAGTAACCCCAACCACCATCAAAGTAAAGTAGGGTTTGAACTTAACTAGTGAAGTAGGTTCATGAAAAGTTTCCTAATATAGTAATGCAGAGTGCTGCTGCAGCAGCAACGACGTACATACATATATCCAGAAGAAAATACAGATAGAGATACATACATAACATTGAACTGAAAATCGATGACGGTGATGACGATGACGGTGACCCTACATCAGCTGACAGATGATATGTACGATGGTTTATTGCTTGAATACAATCCCTTTTTTCCTTTTTTTTAAAAAAATTTTCTTTTATCGAGTCAGTCATTATGTTGGTTAACGTTTATCCCTTGATTGAATCATTAGCCACTCACTCACTTACTCTCTTTACCGTTTCTTTTATTTCTTCTTATAGCTTTTGAGTTTAATCCTTCCCCCCCTCCCTCTTCCTTAATCCAGTATTCCCTATTACTACTTGCATACATCCACATATACATACATACATATACATGATCCTACATACTTGAAAAAAAGAATGCTGGGCAACACAGAGGGCTAGAACAAGGCTACACAAACCCGTGCAGGATGCATCATCCCAACTTATTTTTTTTTCCCACTTTTTTGTGTAATATTATCCTTGGTTGGTTTCGTCGTCAGCCAGCCAGCCAGCCACGATGAGCTCATCTATCTTTTCTCTCATTTTCTTCACCGTCTTTCCGCGGAGGGAGGGGGTTAAGGAAAAAGAGGAGGTTGGAATGTGAGTGAGGTGGTATGATCTATGATCTATGATCTATGATCTACTAGCTTTGACGATATTGTGCGAGGGACTCGTTGCTATGCTTCTATACTACGTATCTCATATATTCTGGAATATATTTTCATGATGGTATGTGGATGGTACACTTATGTAGAGTGTAATGTAGTGTATGCATAGCATAATTACTGTATGTCAAGTATATGCTTATGTAGGATTTATGTACACCTAGTGTGGTAGTAGATCTAGTACATTCAAGTTAGGTGAGTAATTGAAGCATATGGAATTACTACCATACCACGGATGGATCATGCTATGTCAGGCAAGGCGAGGTGAGGTGAGGTGAGCTAAATTAACTTAATTCTTGTAGTGGTGTAGTTGCTTTGCTGTTGTTGTTAGAAGAGATAATATGTAGTAAGTAGTCATGAAACTTTCGATGTGGTTAGTACTTGTACAATGTAAGTAGTGTTTTTCTTCCATGATGTTTATATATATACAATAACTGGACATGGTGTATACCACTGCAATGATAGTAATAACAATCAACACTACCACCATCCAAACCCCCTATCACCTTTCTCAAATCATCACAACCAAATGAACATAAATCCACTCACTCAAATCATCACAAACCACTCAGCTCCCAATAACTACTCCCAGTCTACAGTACTACTCCCATCCATCACCGATAAGATAAACCCCCCCGATAATCAACATCACATGACCGATAAGAAACTCAGGTATCCCCTCCAACCACCAAACAAAAACACACACCAACAAATAACTTCACACTTCCCTCACAACTCAATCTCCACAGAAGATAACACTACTCTGCAATGCCACCTCCACCTCCCTTCAAACCTCCCCCCCTCCCAACAAACCACCTCACATTCGACACTTGGAACTCCTCCTCAACAGGCCACCAAGTCGCCGACCCCGGATCCTCCCGCGGAAATACCTCATGGCGCGAGACTCGACGAGAGAAACTCACCAGACAGTTTGGGGTGGGGAAGGGGGATTGTGCATATGACAGTGATGGGGAGAAGAAAGGGGAGTGGGTTGTGACCCAGATACCTACAGGGTTGCAGAAGCAGCAGCAGCAGCAGCAGAGGGATATACGGAGTATGTTTGGGGTGTCGAAACCGAAATCAATTCCTCCATCACAATCTACTATATCTATGATGTCTAAGAAGGGATGTGAGATATCATCATCATTGAAGAGAGATGCTACGTCATTGAATAATCATGAACAGAAGAAGAGGATAAGAATTGATCATCAAGACGATAATGGGAATAAGATAACAGACACAAACACAGACACAGAATCAATATCAAGGAGAGAAAATAATGCATCTACATCTTCATCTACATCTACCATCTTCTCCTCCCTAACCATCCACATAAATGGCCAAACAACACCCACCGTCTCAGACCACAAACTCAAACATCTTCTCATCTCGCACGGTGCAAATCTCTCGCTTCATATGCATCGTGGAGTTACCCATGTTATTCTGGGGGAACCTAATACTCCTTCTTATTCTTCTTCAATAAAATCAGGAATAAAGGTAGCAGGGGCAGGGGGTGGGTTAGCAGCTGGAAAGTTACAAAAAGAGATACAGAGGGGTGGGTGGAAGGGGGTTAAGTTGGTGAGGGTTCAGTGGTATGTCCTCCTTTCCCCTCTGACTTAATAATAGGGTGGTCTAATGGGGATGTGCTAATTGTTGTAGGGCTATGGATAGTATAGCAGCAGGGAAACGTCTCTCCGAGGCGAAATATGCTGTTCAGTTGAGGACGAACCAGAGGAGTGTGCTTGCATTTACGTCGTCTACGTCAAAGACCATTTCATCACTTTCATAACATTATCTATCTATCATACTATATACATTAATATCATCCTGTTCATATCATATCTTCGTATCTCATATCATACATCCCAACATATGTCCAATCAATATCGTTAGATGAATGCTCCTCGTCTCCCTGGCAGTTGCACACTGCCTCCACTACTCGCCGATCCATGTCTGCGCCAGCCCATACTCCGTCCGCTCGACGACAGCGTCCCCGCGCTACTATGCGATCCGCGCCGGCCCATATCCACCGGCGCATACGGATCTTCGAGCGGCTCTTCGTCCGGGAGTGGTGGAAGTGGGTTGACGCGCAGTCGGGCTGGGTATAGCTCCGGCGAATGCATTAATCCGGAAGGCAGCCGGCCGGGTCCGTCGTCGAATGTACTGTCGTGTGAGTCGAATCGGTCGAGCTTCTCGTCCACATCATCGTCCGGTCCCGTCTCGCCGCGGGAGTCGCCGCGCACGAGGCCAAGGCGTTCTTCTTCGGTGACGGACTGCGCCCGGTGACGAGGCGGTCGGGGAGGAACGCTGCTTCGCGATGCAGTTGCTTCGTGGCCTGTTTTCATGCGGTGGAGCATGGTGTTGAATGAGAATTGGCGTCGAGCGCCGCCGTGGGGTGGCGGGGAGGGGGCCCCGTGCTCTTCTCCCCATGGCGTGTGGCTGCGCGAGTCGTCTGCGATGGACTGCGGGTAGCGGGTGTCGGGATGCGGCTTGTGGGCAGACAGAGCTGTCAAGGTAACAGGGTCCGGCGTGGCATGCTCATCTTGAATGGGTTGCCAGGCGGGATGGAAGAGGCTCGAGGCGCGAGATCGCAGGTCGTCGAGGAAGGAATGGCTGCTCTGCTTCGTGTCGGGTCGCTCAGGCTCGTCTGGTCGCTCTTCCGGTACGTGCGACATGCCCAGTGGCGGAACGGGATACTTGACCGAGGGGTTGCGAAGGGTTCGCGTGCGTCCCAGGGTGGTTGGACCTTCGCCGAGGACGGTCTTGCGCCGGCGCAACCCGTCCCATTCGATCACCTCATTCTCCGCTGGGGGCTTCATGTCTTCCGCGCGGTCGTGGAAGTAGCGCCGGGCTTCCTCGGCTTCCATCTGGCGACGTGGGGTAGAGAGGCGACGAATGATGGCGGCGGTGGCGCGAATGGAGTCGGCCTTGGGTTCGAATTCAGGCTCTTCTTGCGTGGCGACCTCGCGCACCTGGTCGAGATCTCCCTTGAAGACAGCGGCATCGGGAACGTCTTTGGCGGACTTGGACAGCTGCAGTAGCACGACACCGGCGCAAATCTGCAGAAAGCCTAGGATGACCGTGACGATGGAGGAGACGGATCCCTTGAAGCCGCGGAACAGCACGGCGGAGGTGACAATGGTGGAACTGGTGAAGAAGACATAGTAGGTGGGAGTGACCAGCGCAGCATTGAAGATGTTGAGGGCTTTCTGCTGAGCATTAGTATGACCAACCCAAATGAGAGTCGAAAATCAAAACAAAATGGATAGGGGAGGAACGCACATTGAGATAGATAATCTCAGTCAACAGCGTCGCAATAACAAACACCAGCAAGACATACATAAACCACTGGTTAAATTGTGCCTCGCCATTTATCTGAGCCAGGATAGCAGACCCCAGACCCTGCGTTGCCACGACACTCAACCCTCCAATCAACGAGCAAATGCTGATATACACAAACATGCTCTTCTTGCCATATTTAGGCCCCAACCAAACCGCTGTGACGATACACCCCACGATAATCACTCCAGCATAGGACAAAAATCCCGGAGCAATGACATAGCTCTTCATTTCCTGAATATCACTCACCGACGACTGCTCCGGCGCATTCAACGCAATAACCACGCTGCCCAAAATGCAGCAAAAGCAGCCCACTTTCCCAACAAAACTCAGCCTCTCCTTCAGGAAGATCGCCGACAAAATGGTGGTCACGACGACCGTCAGTGCGCCCAACGGCGTCACGAGGATAGCGTCGACAAAAGCATAGGCAACAAAGTTGCACAGCTCCCCGATGATCATCAGGGTCATCCCGCCCCACCAGAAGAGGTTCTTCAGGTATCCGTACCCTTCGCCGGCTTCTTCATTGTACTTGACATTGGCGCGGAGGAGACCTTTCTTCTTGAGTACGAAGGAGACACCGATGAAGAAGCCCGAGGCAATGGCGAGAGAGATACCGATGGCTTTGTAGGAGGCTGGACGGGAAGAACTGTCGGCGCGGGCGGCGAGGAAGTTCATAGGATGTAGTGGATTATCGGAGTCCATGATGAGTAGCTCGGCTGCATCGGGGACACTGCCTGCAGTGTCTTGAATCTTACTCAATCACTCTCTCGTGTCGATGCCGTGCTGACGGGTGGAAGAGAGGAAGAAGGTGTCGTATGTGAGATCGGGCGCGAAGGATAATAGGGGGGAGGACCGATAAGCGAGAGTGAGATATAATTAGTCGGGGCCTGGCGCTAGACAGCCATGGATGAATGGTTGAGGCGCTGCAGGGGCGAAATAGATAGACTGTTGATTGGATTGGATTGGACTGCTATTCCACGGGGTCAGACTGACAGCGGATCGAGGAATGCAAAAAAGGCGTGCGATCGACAGGTCCGTGGGATCGGAATGTGCCAGATCGATACTGATCGAGATCTGATGCTGCGAGGGTGTGAGGGGAAGGTATGTAAACTAATCTTAGTAGAAAACAAGGGGAAGAGAAAGTCCAGAAAAGCAAGACAGCAGGGGGGGTGGGAAAGAAGAATGGCTTGCGTAAGATGAACGGTTTGTTTGTTGCAGAGAAAAGCGAGGCTGGGAAACTGAAGTCAATCGTTGGTTGATCCGGCGTCAGTTGGGCGGCGCAGCACATCCCGATCCACGGTTCGTCGCAATGCTTCTTCTCGTTTTAATTTGCCTATCCTTCTAGAACATTTTACACCATTTCTATCTACGCACACTATCCAGCCGTCTCAACAATAATATTCATTCATTAACGGGTCATTAGGGTATCCATCAGATCATAACCGGAAATCGCCCGCTTTCCTCGCAAGATTCTCGCAGACGCCTCCCTCATACACCATAGAAGTAGACTCATCATCAGAAATCAAAAAAAAAAAAAAAAAAAAAAAAGCATAAAATAGATACAGAAAGGTATTGGTATCATCACCGCACATGGTAACTCGGCTTCCGCTGCTTGTTTACCACCGGTGGCTCGTCCACTGGATACGGCGGTCGAAGTTTCCCACTCAAACTTCCACTGTGACTGTGTCCCGGGCTGGTCGTTGTCGGCATCGGCATCGGAATACCTCCCAGTTCACTGGGATACTCAGAAGGATAAGGAATCGGTGTCTTGGGAGGCACCGGCGGAGGCATCCCATCGTGGCCATGCCCGGTGCTGGGTCGAGAGGACCCGTGCGTCCGCGAGCTAGGCCGACTGACCTCGCCAGCCCCCGGACTGGCCAGGTCGCCTGATGTCCGCCCTGGTGATGGTAGAACAGTATCCTGTGGCGTGGGGTGCGCCGGCAGCGAGTCCTCTGTTGTGATATAAGGCACAAAGTCACCCGGCAGCTCAGCTGGTAGCTCCACGGCCATCGGGTGCGATGGCGGCGGCACCGACAGCACTGGACTGTGCATGATAGACGAGGTCCCATCATCGACCTGACCCGCCGCGGCATGGTCAGCCAGCCGGCGGTGTTGGCGCTCAATTTTGGCGAACTTGACACCCGCATCCAGGATCTGGTGCTTCACCTCCGGTCGCGTCAGGTAACGCCGCGTGTTGGTGCTGATGTCTGCCAGCCGGTTCCATTCATTCATGCCAAACTCGCCCACGCCCACCTCGACGTTCAGCCGGTAGTAGTTGTCCTTGCTCACATTGCGCTTAGCTAGATGATCGCGCAGCATCGCCAAATGAATGTCCTCGCAACCTTCGATCTTGGCGATCAGGCGTCGACGGGCTTCCGCGAATGTGCCCAGGGCATCCCCAAAGAAGTCCTCCCACCACTCGTGTTGCCGATTGTTGGTGCCTGGTGGGCGCTTGCCAGTTCCCACGCTGACAAACACACCGATTTCGCGACCGGGCCACTCATTCATAACCGCTTCATCCAGCGCCTGCGGCGAAGGGTTATAGGTACCGGCACCTTCGTCGATGAAGACGTGCTGTCCAATCTGAATGGGTTTGAAGGCTAGCCCGGTGGCCGAAGTGGCACGACCAGCCTGCCAGACGGTGCAGTTGAACTCGGGCGGGGGTTCTTTGCGCGAATCATAGGATCGGAGGAGGACGGTCGAGCCGTTCCGGGACGTTGTACCTTTGTAGAGTGCAGTCACAGCACTAATAAGTCAGCACATAGTCACAGAAAAAAAGAGGCAAGTAATAGAAAGTTAAATAAGGCAAGACAGCAATAAAAAGAATAAACATACGTTTTCGTCCGATACTCCCGGTTATCATACAACAGCGCATCCGGATTCCCCCAGCGCAAACCGTTCACAAATGTCGAATTGCGCTGACTAGCATGACCCGACGAATGAGAGCCAGTAGTACTGAAGCTAGCCCGACTGCCCGAGCGCTGGGGCACCGACATGGAGTTGGGACTAAAAGGGGCACTGGCCAGCGAATTGCGCGCCGACGGGCTCAAATCGTTCCCCTCCGCTTCGAAGACGGTATGTTCGCGGACGCATTCGCGGATGGCTTCTTCCAGCTTGGAAGCCTTGAACAGTGTCTTATGGAACGGAATGCCGGCGAACGTCTTGTCGGTTTCGAACACGCGGCGGGTCATGCGGACATAGACATCTTTGCAGGTCTCGAGATCCAGGCGTAGCCGGCCCAGCATGAGGGCGATTAGGCCGCCGGTTCCGGTGCCAACGATGAGGTCGAAGTGGTCACAGGGTTTGGGGATTTCATCGCGACGAGGAGCTTTGCCTTCGCATTCAACGTAGACGCGGTACATGAGTTCTTGGAGGATGATAAGCATGGAGTAACCACGGACGCCGCCGCCATCTGCCATTCACGTGTTAGGTTAGTGGGGGCTTCTTTATGAGCATCTAGAACAGATACTTACCAAGCGACAGGATCCGCAAAGGCGGACCCTTGGTGGTATCCTTGCGGCGGAGGTTGACGGAGTAATCCATGACCCCGCCGGGCGAAACGGATGAGGATGGATCGATGGGCTGATAGATGATAAAGGCGAGGTGTTGTGAAGAGGTGCTATCGAGGATGATATGACCGGGATGTGAAGATACTTGAGATGGTGTGAGAGAAGAAGCGCCCGACAGAGTAGTAAGTAGTGGTAGCACGAAGGCAAGAAGATCTTTTGGCCTTTGCGGGATGAAGAGAGAAACTGCGGGAAATGCAGGTGAGCGCTGCGCCACGGTCGGGCCCACGATGACATAAGGAAGCCCGCGTAGGGCAGTAATAGTGCATGTTCATTGGCTGCAAGTGGAACAAGCTGTGGCGGTGTTCCCACCAGGGCGGTGCCGGTTTCCCGTTTGGGCCGTAAGTTCGTATTCAATTCGGCATTTTACCGATGCCGAATTACCCTTTCAGGCACCACTGTTTTCTCTTCTTGCATGATATCATGACAAAGACTGCAGATACCCTCACTTTCTTTGAGTTGTTTGTTCTATCACACCGTTATTTGTTGGTGCTACTAGTTGTATCACACCGACAATGCAATGCATCAATCCTCGCCATATCAACTTAGTACTGGAATAGGTAACCAGCTCTACACAGCCCGAAATAGAAGCACAGCAACCATCCAGTCTCAGTACATCCATGGATCAATAAACTCACATTCCCAACCCAAAGTTGACTTCCTCCCACTCCACTCCTCTTGATCTCTTCTACAGTGCTGGAGTGGTAGGCTTAACCTCACCAACAAGTAAATCCCTCACCAACTTCAATCCCTCCCCGGCAAAAAGCACCATGTTCTTTTCTCTTTCCGCGGTTCCCGTCTCCACCTCCCTTGTCACCGTTCCAGACGGCGTCGATACTGCGAGCGCCACATATCCACTGCATAACTACGTATCAGCACACTTTGCATCATTCTATACGACGGCCCTTTCTCCGATATATTAGAAGATAATAGTAGAGATCGGTTCACTCACGGGGTCCGATTCCTGCTCGTCCCACCTGTCGGTCCTGCCGTGCCACTCTCACAAACGGTATATGTAGATTTCAGTGTGCCGCGCACATTTTCCGCGATCCCCGCCACTATTTCTGGGGTCGGGCCACTGTAGTTCTCTAGATGCTGAGGGGTCCAGCCAGTGTAGGTAATGCGGGAGTCGAGGGTGTATACCTAGGCCTGTTAGCCATTGGGAGATGATGTGTATAGTGAAAGATGAGTACCGTAAGCCCGCCTTTGTAGATGCTGGATGCGCCTGGGGCTGAGAGGAGACAGGCCGAAATAAGGCCTCCAGCTGCCTATATAATTAATAGCCTTGGTCAGTTGTGGAGGGACCACGGTGGGGTAAGCAGAGGGAGGGGTACGGTTTCAGCGACGGAAATGGTCTCTTTGCGGGTGCGGAGGAGGTCGAAGACTTCTTCGATAAGGGGGCGGAGACTTGACGGAGGGAATTCAGACATGGTGGTGTTACTGAATGAGACAGACTGTAGGGGAGGTGGTGGTTGACGTTGAGGTTGATGAGGGGAGAAGCAGAAGTGGTGAGGAGTAAATGGTCTAGTAGTTGATACGTCATCGCCAATCAGATTCTATTGCTTAGAAGTATCCATAGTACTACTATCCTACATCTACTATATATATACCCTCTTTAATGTCCATCAATTGGTCAATCCCGGCCAATCTGTATTTATCAGTCACACAAGAACTCCTCAGAAGGTAGAACAGTAGCACACTCACCATAAACCGTCCGTTCCTTAACCCTTCTTGCTACAACCACCGCATCTCCAACCCGCACCGTCCGGCCATCCGACCCTCCATCCAAAAACCCATATCGACCAAACACCGGACTGAACTTGGCGCCCTTATCGACTCGGCGATCCTTCATCAACTTCTTTAGCACAGTCCCTGACTCGCCGGTACCCATCTTCCCCGTCGTATAATCAACATTAAGACTCTGACACCGTATACAATTGGCCGTGAGCAATAGCCTCGCCGAACCAGGCTCTCCAATCTGCACTTCAGCCCAAAAGTCCTCCTCAAAGGCCGTCTCTGCGCCAGATATAACAATGTTCGGCCGGGTCTTGGTAACGTCCATTTCCTCATCACCAGCTAACCGTGCAGAGACATCCTCGACTGAAGTGCGCGACACAATCAGATACGGCGCCGTATCAGCAAAAGTAATCTGCTCTTCCTTTTTATTCTGGCGTCCAGCTCCATACCAAACAACAGCTCCTGCTGCCCCTGTTGCTCCTATACCCCCCAGTAATCCCATACTCATACCTACCCAAGACAACAAAATCATCACACCCACCAGCCCTGTTCCTAGACCTAGCACCCCGTCCCTCCACCACCACCCTTGTATGCCTCTATGCGCCGCACTCTTCTCCGGCGCAAAACTTCCCAAAACACCTCTATAATTCCCGCCCAAATAGACAAGCACCACCCGATATCCAAAACACTCACTAAACCACCCGTTATACTCCTCTCCCATGATATAGCCCTTTGTCGGACTCTGGTGCATGACGACTTCTACTTCCTTCAACCCCGCCGTATCGGGTACCAGCGGTACCTCCAACTTCCGGTGGGACTGGGATTGATCAGCAGCAGGAGGAGGACGATATGTAACCACTATACTGCTTGACCCAGACCCTGTTGCTTTCTTGCCATCATCACTGTGAATGATATCGGTATAGAATAGCGACATTTCCGGGAAATGAGGCACATGCATATTCTTGTATTCGCCATTGGGAAGGACTTTGAGGAGCATATAATGGCGGTCATAGGGGAAGCCGGTTCGAGTGAAGGTTGCGCTGGAGATGGGGACGCCTTGAAGGGATTTGATGGGGTAGGTATAGAGCTTTTGGTTTATTGTTGTTAGTATTACTATTGTTGATATTGGGATACGGGCATGGATGTGGGGGATGATGTACTTGACTGATGTGCATGGTGATTCTGTGTTAGGAGTATGTAGTATTATAGTTGATGTATACTGTATATGTGAATATGAGTGAATCCAGAAGAAAGACAGACAGAAAGAAAGAAAGAAAGAAAGAAGGGAGGCAGGGTCAGGATGACTGACTGAGTGATGCATTCCGCGGGAATAATTAGCCAAAGCAAGCTAGCTCCATGCGGAGATAAGCCGGGGAATCCAGACTCGGAGGGGAAAATGACTCCAACTCGCTTGTCCTATCGGCGCTTTTTTCTTATCGGCGGGTCTCTCCCTTCTCCGTCTTGCCTTTGTCTCCGCACGGGTTTCCCTTCTTCCCCGACTCTCTCCGAAATTCCATTACTCCTCCTACTTTGTAAAAGATCCCTGTTATGATGTGTTGAACATTTTAATTTCACTGTACAGACATGCATTCGTAAATTAAACATAACCATGATCATTTCCCCCACTTCTCCTACTCATCCTTAGCCCAAGGCAGACTAAATGTTCCCGCCCAGTCCTCCACCTCCTGCCGCAGGAGCACAATCTCCGGAATCTCCTCGCCCTCGCGCACATATTCCAAGAAAGCCTTGACGGTGTTCGGGTTCTTCACACCCTTTGCCGCCGCGCTCTCCTTGGCTGCCTTGTCCAGTTTCTGTGTGATGATCACCGCCCGGTCCACAATGTCTGCGACGCGGCGGAAGTCCTCCGGCTGGAAGCCTCGCGTCGTCATGGCCGGCGTGCCCAGACGTAGACCACCGGGCTTCAGAGCCGACTTGTCACCCGGCACCGTGTTCTTGTTGCTGGCCACACCGCACAGCTCCAGCACCCGCTCGACGCGCGCGCCGTCCACCCCGCGGTTCTTCAGGTCCACCAACACCAGGTGGTTGTCAGTGCCGCCAGAGACGATGTTGTATCCCAGGCCTCCGTTGCTAAGCGGGCTGCCAAGACGGTCTGCCAGGGCCTTCGCATTGGCCAACACCGTCTGCTGGTAGGTCTTGAACTCAGGCGACTGCGCCTGCTTCAGCGCCACAGCCAAGGCGGTGATAGTGTGGTTGTGGGGGCCACCCTGGTGACCTGGGAACACGGACGCGTTGATCGGGCCCTCCAGGTCATACATCTCCGGATTGCCCTTCTTGTCCGTCCGGCGGACACCCTTGCGGAAGAAGATCATCGCGCCGCGGGGACCCCGTAGCGATTTGTGGGTCGTAGTAGTCACCACATCTGAGTGGGCGAAGGGCGACGGGAGGACGTCCGCGGCCACGAGACCGGAGATGTGGGCCATGTCGCTCAGCAAATATGCGCCGGCGGCGTCTGCGATCTGGCGCATGCGAGGGTAGTCAATCAAGCGGCTGTAGGCCGAGGTACCGGCGATGATGAGCTTGGGGCGGTAGAGAAGCGCCTGCTTCTCCAGGGCGTCGTAGTCAATGAGACCGGTAGACTCATCTAGCCGGTAGGGCAGCGTTTCGAAGTACTTCGAGATGAACGAAATCTTCTTGGTGGGGGTCTGATAGCCGTGGGACAAGTGACCGCCATGGGGCAGGTCCAGGCCCATCAAGCGGTCGTGGGTGTTGAGGATGGCGGAAATGGCGTAAAGGTTAGCGGGCGAGCCGGACAGCGCTGTGCTGGTCAGTATAGTTGTCGCATGCCAATGTCACTACAGAAATCTCACGTTGCACGTTCACACCCCATTCTTCGGGGTTAAGGCCAAAGGTCTCGAGCGCACGCTGCTGGCATAGCCGTTCAGAGGCGTCAATGTGTTCGTTTCCACCATAGTATCTGGCGCCGGGGTATCCCTCCGAGTATTTATCTGTTGCCACGTCAGCTTTTGCTGCTCCCAGGATCGAATGATGGATTTGACTGACTTTGCATGACACTGCCCAGCGCATCGAGGACAGCTTGTGATGTGAAGTTCTCGGAGGGGATGAGGTTGATGAAGTGTTGCTGACGTTTTTTCTCCTATTCCTGGGGTGAGTGGATATACCAATTGCATTTGGATTGGCCAGTTCTACCTTCTGGAGAATGTCATAGATGGCGGGGTCGGACTCCTCGAGGGGTGCGGAGAGCAGCTGGAGACGGCTAGTTAGCGGGTATGGTACGATAAAGATATGGAATGACATCAGGCAACCCGGAAGCTGCTGCATTGCGCGAAATCCGCACGATGAGGAAACACATACAGTCTGCTGTCCTTCACGAGTCGAAGAGGACACGCTGCGGCCTTGTCCCGGCAGGCGCAAAGGAGCAATCGTCGCAGGACGAAGCTGGAGAGGGATGGCAGTCGACCGAATAGCGGAGCTTGCCGTGCGCGGGATCAGGCGCGAGGCCTGACGTCCACAGCGACTCAACATGATGCAGAATGTGTGATGTACAACGAAATCAGATCGAGAGAGGGGAAGAGGAGGCAATGGAGAAGATAAAAGAAGAAAAGAAGAGGAGGGAACGAGGGACCCAGCGGACGAAGACGCAAGGAATGCGCGGTGATGGTATCAGCTCTCCGGCGCTGATAACGAGCTTGCCCGACTGGCCGCCAGTTGCCCGCGGGAAGCACCTGACTCTAGCCCCAATCGGGTTTAGCATCTCCGAGGGGTCCGTGCATCAGGGAGGAGTAGATAATCCGGTTCCGAGCTCGCTTGCGGGAATCCTCGCTTCCCTCCTTTCATTTTGTTTGTGTGTTTCTCCCTCTTCTCTTCTTCTTCTTTTCTTTTCCCTTTCTTCATCACACAACTAAATCCAAGATGAAGAAGGGCGTTTACGCTTGGCAGTTCTCGTGGATGGTCTGGTCTCGACCAGGCTAACCCGGGCGATGCTGACATGTCCCCGCTCTCACCATCCATTAGGGACAATTTGAACCATCCGATTGGAATCGTGTTTGTGTGTGTCTTCTGAAATGATGTGATCCACAGCTATACATGGCTGATAGGTGATAAGAGATGGTTGGGACATGGGATGAAGTGTTGTTTTTTCTTATAATATCTATAGTGGTTATGATAGACCGTGTATAGTTTATGTGATAGTCAGGGACTACTTCAAACTAATGAATGCAAGTTGTCAAGAAAAACATCGATGATCACGATCTAGAACTGTTTATCCACTAAAACTATACTCCGTTCTACTAAGTACTCCGTTTCCTCGTAGCGAGGCTCTCACATTGACCTTCAGCTGCAAACTCTAGCACTGTCGAGCAGGATGATCCTGAGATTTGGCGACTTATGAATAGAAACCGGATATGGACCTATGACTGAAGGGGGCAATGATTCTCAGGAGTCATTAAACCTTAGTGAACAACACCCGGTTCCTGACCCAAAGACAGATGGTAGCCACAAAAAGAAAGACGGTGAAGGGGGAAATACAGAACAAAACAGACCCAAGCAAAACTAACAGATCGAATTATGATGCCAACAGCATCCAGACCCTGAGAGAAAGGCAGTGAAGCACTCATTAATTGGTGATGTTTCACCATTGCCAGTTGCCCGCTGGGTTCCTGCAGCCCGAAATTGAACGTGGGGAACTTCCAGGTGGTAACGGTATGGTCACTAGGGGGAAAGAATACCCCGGAGAAAGGGTAGAAGATAGGAGAAATAATAGAAGGCACTAATTCACTGTATGTGTATTGTTGGTAATGGCCCGACTGTGGACGGACAGCACTAGACTGGAAGGAGCGATGGTGGCTGCCCCCTCTTCGCTCCTTCCTTTTACTCTGTAATGTTATTTATATTAATATCGGGATCGGCCCGCTGGTTCGCCTCCTTTTCTCTCTCTCTCTTTCTCTCTCTCGTTCACTCTTTTCTTCCCTCCACTCACTCGCTGTTTCAGCTCTTCCGGTTCTTCAACCGAGTACATTCTTTTTCACGAACACAGTCAATCCCTCCCAAGACTACAGTCTTTACAAACGAGAAAAGAGATCCTATTTCTCCGTCAGTCCTTCGACGTCATCTATATATCCAATCTCTACACAAAAATCCAAACAAAGCACCTTCAATTCCACCCACATCCATCAAAATGCGTGTCGCTTCCGCTGCTGTCGTTGCCTCCCTGGCTGCCGGTGCCATTGCTACCGAGTACAAGACCGTCTATGTCACCGAGTACACCACCGTTTGCCCTAAGGCCACTTCTCTGGCCACTGGTCCTGGTGCCGGTTCTGGCTCGGGTGCCCAGACTACCCCGGCTGCTGCTCAGGTACGACTTTTTCACACTCCCTGAATTTTCCGCCTCAATCAGCATCAACTGACTTCATTCGATATAGCCTACCACCGTCACCATCTCCGGCACCCCCTACACCTACTCCACTCCCTTGGTTACCTCGACTGTGACCCACTGTGACAAGTGGTATGTTCTCGGCTCCATCCGCGAAGATCACTATCCGAATAACCTCAAACTGACTGATTTGATATCAACAGCTCCGCTACTGCCGTCCCTGCCACCTCCACCCCCGAGGGTGCCGCTGCTGTCGGTACCGGTGCCTCCCCCAGTGAGGCTCCTGGCTCTGGCTCTGGCTCTGGCGCTTCCCCTAGCGAGGGTGCCTCTGGTTCCGGCTCTGGTGCCTCTCCTAGCGGTGCCGCCGCTGGCTCTGGCTCCGGCTCTTCCCCCAGCGGCGCCGCTGCTGTCGGTACCGGCCCCTCCCCCAGTGAGGCCGGCTCTGGATCCGGTGCTTCCCCTAGCGAGGGTGCCTCTGGCTCCGGCTCTGGTGCCTCTCCTAGCGGTGCCTCCGCCGGCTCTGGCTCTGGCTCCGGCTCCGGCTCCTCCCCCAGCGGTGCTGCCGCTGGTTCCGGAGCTGGTTCCCCCGGTGCTTCCGCTGGTCCCAGCGGAGCCGGTGCCATTGGAATCGGCGCCACCACCCCGGTCGTCTCTTACACCCCGGTCCCCACCCCTAGTGGCTTCCACCCCTCTTCTCGCCCTCTGATCCCCAGCAGCAAGCCCGCCTCCTCCAAGCTCGTTGCTTCCTCCAGCGCCACCCCCGCTGCCTCTAGCCCCGCCCCTGCTAGCTCTTCCAGCTCCAGCTCCAGCTCCGGCTCCGGCTCCTCTGCTACCTCCCCCGAGGGTGTCTCCGCCGCTGGCACTGGCTCTGGCTCTGCCACCACTCCCTCCGCCCCTGTCTTCACTGGCGCCGCTACCCGCGCCGCGGCCGGTGCTGGTGCCGGATTGGCCTCCGTCTTCGCTCTCGTCGCCTTCCTTCTGTAAATGAGTTGACTTGAGTATGTGTGTGAATGGGAACAGATCTATAGAGGCATATAGAAGGTCCCTCTTGACTTTCGGGACTTCTATCTATACCATGCGAGAATCTACTGGATACTAGCGAATCAGTGGAGGTAAATGATCGGATGGGTGGTTTCCTTTGTTTGTGTCGATACTTTTTACCTTTTTTTCTTTTACGACTCGACTGACAAATAACTTATTGTGTGCTTTATACCTTATTGGAATCTTCTGACGTCTATGGTTTTTTCTCTTCTTTTATTTATATTCATCTACGGCTTCGCATCGCTTGGCTTCCGGTTGTTCATGTCCTCGCTTTTCTATTGTCTATAACTTTAATGTTTTGAGTCACGTCTCTGAAGCAATTCAGATACAGATACATACATATGTTCACTTATAATAATTGCGTATTTCCATTCGATAGATACATAAATCTAATCCGCGCATCGACGAAACAATACACATCGATCGTCAATAGTACAGCTTCACGCACCTGGCATCCAACTCGGCAGGTACAGCCATATATATCAACAAATGTCACCCGTACAGCTTTATATGTATCCAACATTATCCAACAAGTGATCACAGCTTCGCCCGTTCCTGCCGCTCAAAGTACTCCCGCACCCGTCGTCGTGCCTCATCCACAACCTCGGCATCTTCCACCGTCGGCGGCACATTCACCGGCGCCTCGTACTCCCCGCGCACTGCATGCTCAACCAGCTCCCGCAGCACCCGGCGTAGCGTCTTCCCACTGCGCGTCTTGGGGATCATTCCCCGGCCCTGGATCATGCCTCCCAGGGACGCAATTGCCCCGATCTGGTCGCGCACCAGCCCGTTCACCTCCTGGAACAGTTCCGCTGTAGGTTTCGCGGGGATGGGCCCGGTCGCGGTCCGTGGCTGAATGAACGCGAACGGGAGGTGGCCCTTCAGCGGGTCCGGAAGGCCAACCACGCTGGCTTCGCCGATTTGCGGGTGCGAGAGGATTGCTTGCTCGATGGCGCCTTTCATAGAAGTGTTAGCCTGCATCTACTCTCCCTACATAGATTCAGTGATGCGACGTCGAGACTTACCCGTGCTGAAGCGATGCGCCGCGACGTTGATGATGTCGTCGGATCGGGCCATGATATGTATATATCCGTCTTTATCGATCATCCCTGCGTCTCCGGTGTCGAGCCATTGTCCCTTGAATCTACGCAGATAACTCCGGTAAAATCGATCGTCGTCGTTAAAGAGTTGCGTAAATGCGGTGGGCGCCAGTGGAATGCCCAGGACAATGTTTCCCATCGTGCCCGGAGGCAACGGATTTCCCTCGTCATTGACTACGCGCACGTCAAATCCAGGCATGGGCAGACCTGCAGATCCTGGTCGAATGCCCAATGGCTTCACTGCATCAGTCTGGGGCGTGGGCGACTCCATTGCCGCAGCACTTCTTAGTGCCAAGCCAGATATGGGAGACCCTGACTCTGACGACCACCAGTTGTCCACCACCTTTGCACCGGGAGCAGCGTATTGGCTCAGAAGTTCTTGGTAGGCTTGGACAATGCTGGGTTCACTCCTTTCTCCCGCAAGAAACAGTGCGCGAAAGTGTTTGAGACCGCCTCGCTGGGCCACCTCTTTAAAGCAGCGATTGTTGGGATCATCCTTGCGGATGGCCCGCATGGCTGTGGGTGCCGTGAACAACACATGGGCCTTATGCTCTTCGATAATCCGCCAGAAGATGCCCGCGTCCGGAGTTCCCACCGGTTTTCCTTCGAAAAGGATCGTCGTTGCTCCAACCAAGAGTGGCCCATACAAGATGTATGAATGACCGACCACCCATCCAATGTCAGAGGCGCAGAAGATGACGTCTCCCGGGCCTTGTATATCGAATAGGTGTTTCATTGACAGCTGGAGTCCCACTGCGTGCCCACCGGCCTCGCGAAACACGCCTTTGGGCGAGCCCGTGGTGCCTTGAATTGGTCTTCGGGTCAGTTTTACCCAAGGGTCACATTGAAGATCGGGGTCGTACCACTTGTATAGATGATATATAGTCCATCTGTGCTCTTCACGGGTACCGGCTCGGCCCTGATGCCACGCATGCGTGCGCTTTTTACCAGTCGTTGCCAGTTACGCTGTCCACCTAACTTATCGGGATTGTTCCATCGCAGCTGATCCCTCTGCCACACGATCACTTTTTCTGGCTTGAATCGGCTCAGCTCGATAGCACCCTCAACCAACGGTCGGTAGGCGATAGGACCTTTCGACCCTTCAATACCGCACGATGCTGTCATGACGACGCGAGGCTTGGCCGCTTCGATGCGTTGTGCGAGCGACTTGGCTGCAAAACCGCCAAAGACTGCGGCATGAATAGCACCTAAGCGTGCGATCGCCAAAGCGGCAATAAGTGCCGCAGGAATCATAGGCACTGCCAATCGTTAGATTCTGGTTCGTTAAATCTTTATTGAAGGTAATCCAGAATTAAGTCTTACTGTAGATAATAACGACGTCGCCCTTTCGCACACCCTCTTCCCTGAGCACGCCTGCTAGAACTTCGACTTCGTCCAAGAGTTGTTTGTATGTATATTTCTCCTTCGTCCCCGTTACCGGGGACTCCCAGATGATAGCAATATTATCTCCATGTCCCGAATGGACATGCCGATCGACACAGTTGTAGGTGGTCGAGATCTCCCCGTCCGGGAACCAGCTCCAGTGAGAATGACTGAAGCCACTGGGAGTTGTTTTTGTTTGCTGATTGAGGGCACGCGATGGCTGTTTATGCCAGTACAGTTGTTCGGCCTGGCGAGACCAGAAGCCTTCTGGGTCGCGCAGGGAGATGTTGTGTACCAACTGTTGCGGGTGGAGTGACATCGCGGATCGAGAACGATGCTGGAAAAGGGAGGGGCCTCTCTTCGAAAGCGTCGAAGGGATGGGACCGAAACAAATAGTAACGGATGCAAAGCCGATGGAAGAGACAAGAAATGGACTGGCAGCAACACACGCCAACATGGCCAATATGGATAGGGAGCGGTGTCAGTTCTGGTGGGAGGATGAGGGTCCTCTTGCAGATACTGAGCAGTTAGTCCCTGTCACATTCCGCGGGATGGGTCAAGAATTGGACATGCTATCCGAGACCGCGCCGATGTGCCGTGAGTCTAGGGGGGTTAGCATGGACACCGGCGTTTAACGTGCAGGCTCGGGGATGTGTTGGTCTGTACTAGGGCGATGCACCGCCGAAGTGGTTAACATGGTTTGTCTTCATCCAGAGTGGCGTTCGTGGCGGCGCGACCGCACTGAGATAACATTGGACTGACAAGAACCTCCGGTGACAGCCGAGGGGGATGCGTTGTCGATCACCGAGGATAAGAAGGAGGGGAAGTGGCAGAGAAAAGGTGAGAGGGAGGAGACAAGACAAGACAAGAAGAGAGAGAGAGAGAGAGAGAGAGAGAGGATGAGGGGGAAGCAGACCAAAAGGTGGGGATGACACCTTAACTGGTCAACCTCCCTTCACAGAGACCCACACCATCTTTCTCCGCTTTATATGGAGACATTTCTCATCCTGTTAAGTACTCCAGCAGATCATTGACTCTTCTCATGGTCGTATTCCTCCGTGATAAATAAAATTCATGAATCTACTACGCTGCTAGCAATTAATTTCTCGGGAAAGCGAAAATACTTTGAGTGTCTACCAGGGTCTACCAATAATGAGCGAAAATCATGAACGAAGACACTTTATCCACTGGTACTTAGTACAGAACCTACTTACTACTCCAGTGTTGACTAGTGACCAGTTGAGTTAGACAGCCTCAAGAATGAGACCTCATGCATACAGTAGTAGTATTATCAGACGCGGTAACCGAGCTGTTACAATCTTACTCAGTACTCAACTCCCATTAACTAGTTAACGTTACTTCATGGGACAGTTCGTATTCAGGAAAAAGGAATTCCTCCGATGCCTTCATTGGAACATCCTCACTGGTCAGCTGGTTTCAGCTAGTAGCTTCAGCTGATATGTATACTACTTACTAAGTACCTTCAGTATAGGTATTCAATTACCAATTGCCCAACCTACAACTGTCAAGATACTACCAGCATAATCACAGTACTAGTATAACTCATTAGTTACTCTTTGGGTCTCTCCCCACATACGGAACCACCCTCAACATCAACCGGTGACGGAAATAGAATAGTATATTAGGTTATCAAGGGATCCCGTGTTTTTAATATCTTTGTGATTCTTTTGTGGTAATGCGAATGCATCGAAATTTCACAACTCAAAAGCTCAGCCGTAGGGTATCATATCGCAATGCCTGCTAAACGGTCGACTGCCATCCTCGCTCTACCACACGAGTCGTTCCATCATCTACCGCCGCCCATCATCGCTTCCTCCGACTCATCGCTCTCCATTGCCTCGTCCAGCTGCCCCTCTTGCCTCCTAGCCCTTCATGCGCCATTCATATATGCGGAAGGTTGGGCGCTATGCCGACGGGCGTCGGACAACCAAAGCCAAGAAGAAAACGAAATAACAAAAAAAAAGAAAAAAAATTTAACAAACAAGAACAGAGATTGCGCATCGTTCTATGGTCCCAGCAGCTCCGGAATCCCCTGTCCTCTGAAACATAAGATCCCCCATTGTAGCCGAAACACCCTGCCATGGACGCGAAAGAAAATCCAGCCCCCGGGCACATATAATACTATTAATAAACAAGCATGGTTCATGCATCAAGCACAATCGCTGACCCGCCCTCGCATCTGTTCGGATTGGGCACCTGCGAGGATTGGGGACCGAGAGGACGAGCGTCAACGAAACAATAAACAGGTCGAAAGTTGTGCGTTGCGTAAAGATCTTGCTGGACAGCGCATTGCGACCAACCGGTATGAACATGGGAAAGATGCCGCCCCTGGTCCGAACCTCCACGAGGTCATATAAGAGAAGTATGAGATAGAGAGGCCAGGGGCAGACGTAGGTTGGGAAGAGGGAAAAAGAGATAAGAATGCGAAAAAATTATCAGATCACTGACTGATCGAGAAATATAGGTGTGTGAACCTTGCAGCAGCAGAAGCAGCAGTGGCCAGCATCTAGGAGCCGGGAAGGGAATCAATCAGCCAGCTGAACGGGCCGTGCGGAGCCAACTATTCACAGAATCGTGCACTTGAAAGGGCGGCGATGGCTTCCTGTACGGTCGGGCCGGAACGATCTGGGATATTCGGGACCAGGATCACGCCCTGCGCCCAAACCGGTCGTTCGTCTATCCTGAGATCGCCCTTGCTGTTGCTGACGCTGCTGTCGCAACATGCGGACCACGTCATAAAAGGCCTTCTCCACATTAATGCAGTTCTTTGCGGAAGCCTCGACGAATTCGCAACCAAGATCCTTGGCGAGCGCCTGTCCCTCCTGAGCCGAAACGGCGCGCTCAACGGCCTTGTCGCTTTTGTTACCAACCAACATGACCGGCACCGGAAGCGGGGGGCCCGAAGGCGTGTGAATTGGGGATCCCAGATAACTGGCCCCCGAGGGCGATCCGGAGTTGGCCGATTCCTTGACCATCTTGATCTGATTGTAAAACTTCTGTATGCGGGAGAACGAAGCTCTCGAGGTGATGCTGTAAACGAGGACAAACCCTTCGCCGTCACGGATCCATTGGTCTCTCAGCGCAGTATACTCCTCCTGACCTGCTGTGTCCAGTACTTCCAACATGCACGACTGTTGATCAATCACGACTTGTTTACGATACGAGTCTTCGATGGTCGGATCGTAGGTTTCAACGAAATGGTTTAGACAAAGCTGTTGGGAAAGACCAAGGTCCAAAGATCAGTTGTCGGGACACCAGTGCGGGCGGGTACGCGAAGGGCTAACCTGAATTGTGAGGGCTGTCTTTCCGACACCACCATCCCCTAGTACCACCAACTTGTACAATGTCATTTTCCCCGACATGGTGAATGATTATTCTACCAGAATGGTAGGGTGATAGGTTGAGAGATAATTGGGCGTGTCACTGGGGAACAACCGGGGGTGGGTAAAGACCACAGGAGTGAAAAGAGGAAGAGAGGGAAAGAAAAGAAAAGCAAAGAGATCTATGAAGGCTCCACGGTGAGCACGGACGCGGGAACGGAGCGTTTCGATTCGCGAAACGCTGGGGTCCTAAGGAGGACGGCTATTTGGGTAGTGCGGTTAGCCACCGGAATCCATTGCCTTTGGACCCCCCCAGTCCAAGCTCACCAGTCCACACCGGAAGCGACAGGAGCAGGCCAGAGGAGGGGGTAAGGGAGGGGAAAATACGTACCTAAAACGCAGTGGGAAGAGGGTGGGAATTGAGGGAGGAAAGAGAGTGGGGGAGAAAGGTGTGAACGAAGAGCGATCAAGAAGTCGCCGAAATCTCGTTACTGCGACCTCTAAAGCAATGGAGGGGGGAAAAGCAACCAAATATTGGAAGAGAATGTGGTGAAGGAGCACCTCTTGATTTGGCTCGAGGACTCTCAAATAAGCGGCCACCCACAGCTGCAGAATGGCACAAGCGGGCGGAGTTCAATTAGTGAGCTGGCCCGGAACTCCGCGTGAACGTAAGAAAATAAGATGAACGGGGCTCGCCCGAGCTTCGAGACACACAGGAAGGTTTGCCTCAAGGTAATTCTGCCACGTGAGGGGCGAGACGCAGACAATGATCGCCAGCAGCGGATGTACTGAGAAAGTATCCGCAGGCTGCAAAGGTGACTTTTTTTTTCGGGGGGGGGGATGCTGAGTTTTGACGAGAGTGGAGGGGGAGGAGGGGAAGAGGCGCAGGACCTAAAGGGAGAGGAGGTCCAAAGAGGCTTGGCCGGAAAAGATTCGACGGAAGAGGGGCAACCCCCAATTGTTGTTGTTGTTTTGGGAATGGTTCCCAAGTTAAGGTCCCGAAGAATGAGAGGTGTACCCGGGAGAGGAGGAATCGAGGAAAATGGAAAAGTAAGAGGGAGAGAGGAATAGAGAGAGAACAGAGGGTGGGAAGGATTCCAAGAAGTACAGAAAGAAATAATAGAAGGATGATGAGGGGATGGAATGGAGAGGGTAAAAGGGAAAATTAAAATGAGGAAGAATAAAATAAAATAGAAAAATAAAATAAAAAGAAAAGAAAGGGCGAAAAAAAGGATGACTAGGATAGAGGGATGATAGATAATGAAGTAGCGGAGACGATGATCCCTGCTGGAGACCAACAACCGCGGTTTAGTTTCAAGAGGTAAGTAGTAGTGGTAGTAGTAGGAAATCAATCAATGGATGGGCTAGATCGGAACCAATGATTTACTAGAATCAACCTAACCGGACGAGACACAATTGGAGTTGGGATTGAATCGAAAAGATCGTAAGGTGATGATGGGAGAGAGAAAGCAGAGGCAACAATGATACAGTGTAGGCGAGATGGATGGAGTGAGAAGAACAGAGAAGGGAGGAAGTTGCAGTAGGAGGAGGAGGGGGTGGAAGTAAGTCAGGTAAAGTAAAGTCAAGTAGACCGACCGAAGGAGGGAATAGGAAAGAAGTGGATGGGACGAAAGAGTCAAAAAAGGTCACAGGATGACAGTTCTAAGGCAGGAGGCAGTCAAATCCGTCAGGTCGTTAAGTTGAGTGAATGAGTGAGTGGCCAAGTCAACTTCCATACTACTTACTGAAGGTAAGTAAGGTAGTAATCTGGAGCTGGACAATGCTGCAACCCAAGACCCACGGGAAGTTGTGGAAACAAGTGGGAGGGTACGGTATGATACGGTCATTTTGCCCGGTATGGAAGTCTCCCGGTGGGTATCCGCTACTTTCAGGTAACAAGAACCCCTCCTCTTCTCTCGCTCTCTCTCTTTTCTGTTCTCGTTCTGACGTAGAATCGAAGATTTCTCATATAGATTACACTCTACCAAGTAAATTGGGGAATTGCAGGAGTTGACCCAACCTTCGCTGTTCTGATCATGTTGTTGTACCGACCACGCACACTGGGAACGAACCAGTTTGAACCCGACAACCCATACAGTGAACCGAGATCAACTTAGAATCTAGACCATACTGTCTGACATGGGTATATATGTTTGGGAAGCAATCTTTAGAATTGCATAGGAACGAACTACCTATTGCATTTGTCTATCCACAGAACCTTCCAAACGAACGACCAGCTTAGAGCTTGCTGCCTGCGACGCCTCGTGCTTTACATCATAAATCGGTCGTCCGCTGCTTACAGGACAAGGAGTTGCATTCAATTTGAGGTTCAGTCTTGAGATGGTTTCGGGTAGACACGATGTGGGTGCATGGAAACACTAAGTTCAAGGCTGGCTCCCCACAACAGACATAAGTCAGAACGGGCATGGTAACTGGTAACAAATGGTATTCGCCCCGATTGCAGATTTGCAGATTGGATCAGGAGTCAGGAACAAGTTCATTAGCTCTGAGTGTCCCTATCACGGAGGCACTAAGGAACAATCATTCGCCTGGCGCAAAGAGAAATCCAAGGCGCATGTGATGCCAACATTTAACCCGCGATGGATGAAAGGCAAACCATACCACACTTGCTCATGCCGTGCCCAGGCGAGTAAAGATAGATACCTGCTGGTGAACAAGAACCTTTTGCGCCACCAGGTGACTGCCCGAAGTTCTACCAAGGGACCAGAAAGGCAGTGCTCGATATGACGCCTTATGGAGCAAGCCACTCGTCTGTATGGACCAAAGTAGGTCCATGAGGACCCATCCATCCCGTGTAGCAGGAGGATTTTCACGGTTGACGATGCCCTAAGAGTCGCAAGTTCCACTCAAGTGCGACGGGGAGAAGGAAAGAACATTCCGCGCCCCCCTTCTCTCCCCTGGGGAACCGGACTAAAACCAATCTTCCTGATTATCGGGATTTTGTTAAAGTGTAACAAATTCGCCCAAGAGCCATTGTACTTGGGATGCAAAGCGTCGTTGTTTGTCAACCAGAAGTGCGTGGGAAACCTCAACGATCTCGGACAATGCTAGTGAGTTACGAGTATTCTATTAGTCATTATTTGCACACTATTGGGGAGTTAACCTTGATGTTCACCAGTAACAGGTTCGTGGATATAGGTGCCCCCAACATCGTAGAAGACTAGTAGCGTTCTCGAACAACGAAAAGGGGCTAGCTAAGTAGAACAAAAGTCTCCATCGCCGCGGTATATGACGTTTGACAAATCGGCTTCCGGTCAGTCTTAGTTTGAGGATGGGAAATCCCTGGAGACACCCTGGTGGGGAGGGGAAGGCATTGTCCTTCCCCCCTATTGCATCTGCAGCATAGGGAGATTTATCGGAAGCAAAAGGTCACCATTCATGAGCTAAAATGTTAGCCCCTTGAGACACACTAAATAGGTTAGGAGAGATCAACTGTTCGAGGTAGCACAGTATTGCATGTACCGTTGACCTTGAAAGAAAGAGACCTAATTGACTAGTAACACAGGGCTCTCCAACCTCGAAGACGATGTGAAATACCTATACTTCGTAGTTAGTTAATCAACTAATAACATATTCTGAACTTTGCTGGCTATCTGTTGGGTGACCTTCTACTATTGTTGGAGGTACAGATCAAGTATCGGGCCGGTCCATAGCGCGAGAGTTGGACCTCCTGCCCTTCCTTTGAGCTAGAGCTTACTGCCTACTACAGCGACGCACCCAGAGTCAGTCTTCGAATCACTTCCATCCCATCGAGATCGTGCGGAGCGAGCAAGATTGAAAGAAAAATTTCCTCCGGTTGACCGGACTGAGAGCGAACAAACTCTTACCAAGCCACATTATAGGCGCGATCTCATGAAGAAGAACCTACTCCGAAGTACCGGCCTACTCTTGATTCATCCTTCCTATTCGCTTGCTTGATTCTCCCATTAGTTACCTGTTCTGGTTTACCGCGAGTGTGACCGGGTTTGGTCTTTTCGGCTACGGGAGGACAAACTGTAAATCCAACAAGAGAATAATGAATCCCCCTGGATAACTACACAAAACACACACACACACACACACACTACCACAACTAGTAGGCATTAATGTCTCGTCGCAAGCAGAATCCCGCTTACTGTATATGCTATCTATCCGTTAAGCACCTTCCTTCTCGGGGGGTTCCAACCGTTGTTGACATCTAGATTAATATGAATTAATCAACGACGAATCCACCAGGAACGCGAACCCATCGTGATGTGGCCTATCCCCTGGGACTTTGAAGCCATCCATCATTTTAAATAGCATCGCGAGTAATATCCCGGCCCCATTTCCTTCCACGTGGGTGGCTAAAGTAGCTCTCGGGGACTACTAAGTAGCAACTACTGCTATCTAGTATTGTGTGGTTGATATCTACTGGACGGCGGTCCGTGGTCCAGAATCCATCCTCCTCGGGGAAGTAAATCTGTCGGTCTTTTCATTCCCACTGAATCGCCGGACCTGGTCATCTTCATGATAGGTAATCTGGAAGAAAATTCTGACACCGACGGGATGCCCGCTCCCTTCATTGGTGTGTCTGTTAGTCGTAGCCGACGCTACCGGCTTAGTCTTCGTCCCATCACAATCAAAGCTGACTCGCACGTCTTTTCAACGGTGGATGGACCGCCGGCTAGTCCGGAACTGGTCAGATTTATGTTTCCGTACCTGCTCCAGTCAAGAAAGCTATGAGTAATGGGTAATTCTTTGGTTTAAGGCTTTTTGATTTTATCTTTCTTTATCATTATTACTATTATTATTAGTTCTATATATGTTTTGTATTTTACTATTATTTTTTCTTCCTCTCTCTCTCTCCCCCTCCTCGAAATGAAACGCTTAACAACTCTCAACAACAGATGTATATATGTATTGTGTAGAAAAACCAGTCGAGGACCCCTACATTAGGAGCGGCAACACCGTACATACATAATATTTAGTATAACCGCCAGTGCGTTTTACTTCCCTTCCCTCTCCCCTCTCCATCGGCCAACCTAGACCTACCGGCTGCATGACTTGCATGCACCCCATGAAGGACCTGCATCAATGTAGATAACTAACTATCTCGACCTCCACCGATCATGCATGACTTCTGAACCAGCGCATGCAGCTTGCTGCTTGAGGATTATGATGGCCCTGGTTGCTAGAGAAACAGTGCACCATCTGCGGCCAAGCATGCGAACGCATCAGGG